>NC_000077.6:51189120-51379120 GCF_000001635.26 Mus musculus | reverse complement strand
GCCATAAATACTACCAAGCTTAGCAACTTAAAGCAACAGAAGTTCCTACCCTGAACTCAGAGTTCACAGCTCTGCGGGCCAGCAGGTTGTCCAACAGAGGCTTCAGCAGGCCAGGTGCTCCGAAGCATGGGAGATGGACAGTGTTTGACTATTTCCTAACTTCCTGTGGTTGCCAGCAAGCACTCCACTCCTCGGCTTCCAGGCACATCATCTGAGGTGTTACCCATGCTCCTTGTGACTCTCAGTGACTAAATTGTACTTATTCTCCATGGGTATAAGTCACTGGGTTAGGAACATCCCATCCCCAATCCAGTGAGACTTGGTTTTAACTGATTATATCTGTAAAAAAAAAAAGAGGCTTCTGGTAAGATCACAATCACAGTCACATTTCTGGGTGAGTGAGATGGCTCAGTGGTTAGAGGTATTTGCTCTGCATGCCTGGTGACCTGAGTTTGATCCCTATAGCCCCTGTTAATGTAGAAGGGGAGATCTTATTCCATAAAATTTCCTCTGATCTCTACCCCCCCACACACAATTATACATTTAAAAGAATCATATTCCTATATATCTGGGGCTACAGCTTCCATATATCTCCTGTGGCCCACTTGTAAACATAGTAAGTGTGATGGAAGTCAGAGAAATGGGCACTATATCTTTGAAAAGACCCACGGGAAGACAGCATTAGAGCAGAGATCTAAATGAAGAAAGGAAATGGGCCCTGAGGGTGAAAGACCCAGAGGAAGAGCTACCAGGCCCATCCCATGCACCTTACTCGAACTGTATGATGATCAGTGCTCGCTGTTTGAATTTAAAACCTGTGACAATTTGCAGCAGTAGAAAGTGACACAGCCTCACCTGTGCTCTTCCTTTAAGATCTGTTACTACTGCTACGTAACAAGTGACTACTACCTTAGTGACTTAATCTTGTTTAAGGTTTATTTTCATTTGTGTGTGTGTGTGTGTGTGTTTGATGTGGGTGCAGTGCCCACCGAGGCCAGAAGAAGGTGTTGGGTCACTTGGAGCTGGAGTTACAGGTAGATGTGTACTGGGAAGCCAACTCATGTCCCCTGCAACAGCAGCAACCAGTCTTAATGCTGACCCACCTCTTTAGCCACAACAGCTTGAAACTCAACTCCCGGTTTCTGTGGGTAACGAGTCTAGATCTCTGTTCAGGGAATCGCAAGGCTAGGGTTTTGGTTGACTGTGTTCCTTTAAGGAACCACAGGTCTTTTAAGCTCATGCGGCTGTCAGCTGAAGTTAGTTCTTCAGGTCAGAGGGCTTCTCCTCTTGTGTTTGGCTTGATCAGCACTTCACTATTGCCCAGCCTACCCTGGGATTCACAGCTCTCCTGCTCCAACCTCCCTGGTGGTTCGATCACAGATGAACAGCACACACATGGCCCTTTCCTTTCTTGTTACTGGTCTGACCCCTGCAACTCCTAGAGACTGCCTATGGTTTCTGGCCACGTGTTCCCCTCTACAGCTTCTCACACTGCAAATCCCCCCCTGATTTCATGTTTCTGATCTCTTGATCCCGACTTAAAGAGCTTAAGGGATGAAGTCAGCTGGATCATCTCCATTATAAAAAAAGCATTTACAAACGTAGTTTATTATGAAAGTCACACTTGGCCAGATGAGATCCACAAGGACCAGGAGTGCAGGCACCCCGACCCTGGGGAGTGGCAGCCTGCCTCACTGCAGTTCATGGATGCTCAGCTATGGGGCGCTCACTCACACGTTATCATAGAGGGCATCCTTTAGACTGAGTGTGTCCTGTAGGCATGGTGGATAAAGCACTGCCCATTGGCCACTGCTTCTCTTCTTCAGCTCTATCTAACAGACAGGCACAGTGCTCACTGGGCAGCAGGGTCCTGAAGATAACCTTGGGATTCCAGGCCATGTTCCTCTTTTCCCCAGTATGGATGTGATCATAAGAGTCATGAATGCCCTGTAAGTACAGTGTGCTGGCCACGTGGACACAGCTGTATCAGCACAGGTAAAGGCAGAAGGGTCATCTCTCCATGCCAGCCACCACACTGGACACTTATGCCTCCTTCCAGCTGATTTTCTCCTCTAGAGAGCACCCTTAGCTTCTGTACAGATGAAAAACACGGAGGCTTAAATAACTAGAGACTGCCTACGGTTCCCGGCCACATGCTCTCTGAAATACGAACTGTAAGAGATGGGATTTGAACTCACAGTCTCAGAAAGTCAGGATCTCAGTTACAGGTTTATGACTTTCTGTCCTGTCAATCCTCTGGCCTCACTATGCCCATCTGTACAGTGGGGTTGGCAGGATATCCATGCCAGGAGGCTGGAGAGATGGCTCAGAGGTCAAGAGAGGACAGAGGACCAGAGTTCAGATCCTAGCACCCATCCAGGGTGACTCTCAAATGCCTGGCACTCCGGCTCCAAGGGATCTGATGCCATCCCTGGCCCCCAAGGTCATCTGCACACACATGAGTACACTCACTCAGACACACATACACATAAAAAAAAATTACAAAGAGAAATATACCCATGCCGCCTCTCTCCCAAGCTTGTCTTTTGGGTCCTAGAAGCAGTAAAGCCCCAGGTTTTGTTGTCTAAACAGCAAAAAGCCATAAAAGGCTGTGAGTGGAGCAGCTGGCATCAGTCTTAAGCTCTTTATGTCCATCTACTGGGAGAGGCTATCTTACAGGTAGCTCTAAGAACTCAGAAAACAACCAGGCCAATACACCAACCACCTTGAAGACTTCAAAGCTCTGGGGCCAGGAGAGCCAGCAATTGGAATCTGGGGACAGACTGCAGTGTGTGTACGGACAGAGGCAGAGTAGCTGAGTGGACAGAGATCTTCCCGATCCACAAACAGAGTCCTCCAGAACTAGCCCTGTGCTCTCAGGCTCCTGAGTCACTGAAGAACCCAGCAATCCATCTTGTCTGAAAACAAACGGCTTGTTTAAATCAGGAGCAGACAGCCCAAGCAGAACTGTCCCCCGAGAGTGTCTTTTATGCCTCTTTATTAGGCGCCACTAGGTCTTCTAGACGGTTCGGCCCAAAAAGAGAAGTGGTTAATTACTGTTCACGTTGCCTAATTGGGCAGCAAAGACCTTGCAGGGTATTTGAAGGTCTGCCCTAGAAACACAAACCAGCAAGAGAAAATATGTGTGTTTACAGCAGTCTTCATGTGCTCCCCCGCTCCCCCCAAGAAGGCGAAGCAAAGAGAAGAAAAGCTCTTTGAAGCATGGCACGCAAGGCCACTGTTTTGCAGGAACAGAATTATTTTAGAAGTTGACTCTGGTTTGGTATGGTTGGGCCAGCTAGATGGCTCAGGAGGTAAAGAGGCGCTTGCCGCCAAATCTGATGAACTGAGTTTGATTTCCCACATGGTGCAAAGAGAGATGAACCAAGTTCTTCAAGTTGTCCTCTGACCTCCACATGTACTCACACTTACATCACCCTCCTGCACACACACACACACACACACACACACACACACACACACACACACAAATCAATGTAACAAAAGAATTTGAGCAACTGACGTTTGTCACCAGGATGCTGACAAGTTGGATGAGGTAGATGTTCATGCCCATTTTGCAGATGAGACAATGGAGTCTGGGGAGAAACTAAACAGGTGCCAGTTACAGAACCCTGGCCCCAGAATCATATAGTCTAGAGATGGGCTCAGCACATGGACACATGATCGGGTTGGAATGGAGAGAACATGAGAATGTAGCCACAGGGGTGGGGCACAGCACGCCAGGCTGGCTTGGACCAGATGGTGCCTGTGGGCATCCGGGTTGGCTTTGCTGGACCCCACTTGGGCATCAGAGATGAAAGCACTTCTCTAAGCTCTGCTGAAAATCTCGACATGGGAGATGGGAAGATACCAGCATCTGGCCAGAAAAAGTCATGGCTGCCAAGATTCCTGAGAGGGCAGAAGTTTGAGATGGTGTGGGACATAACGGAAACAGATCAGGATTAGCCCAGACTCACCAGGACAGTGGTTCCCTGGGGCTGCATGTCTATGCACACAAAGAACCAGCCTCCAGTCTCAAACCCAAAGCGGTTTCTTATACAGCCTATATATTACTTGTTTCTGTCACCCCCAAATTGTGGCTTCCAGAGCTCTGATCTCTTTTACTTGGATAGAACTTGCGCTCTCTTTCCATCACCCTCCTTACCAATACCAGGAAGTATCTGGTTGGACTTCCCTAAAATGATTCTTATCTGGGCAGGAAATATTTCTACTGCCAAAGCAATGTCCCCTTCCCCTGTCTTGTCTGAAGAAATCAAATTAATGATTTAATTAATATTGGGAAAGTAATTGAGGTCAGTTGTTTTTTTGTTGGGTCCAGATGTTGTTGGTTTAAGGAGGTGAGCTGACAAAGAAGCTGAGGGGGCCTCTGAAGGCACTGGCCTCATCTGCACCAGGGGTGACAGTATGCAATAATGTCCCCCAGAACACAGGGACACCGAGGTCCTAGGGTCCAGGAAAGTAAGGGGATTCAGATGGAGTTTCTGGATTGAATGCCACATTGGGCATCAAAACACCATCAGGGTTCTTGGAGGGACCACTTCCCAAGACACCAAGGTTTTCTGGTGTCCTTGAGCCAGGACAGCCCACAGGACCGGCCAGGCTCTGAGACCTGGCTCTTCATTTGGATGAGAACAACTGCTCAGTCAGTGACTAAAACGAAGAAAAACCATCTCAATGATGACCCCTAGCATTCACTCAACCCTTGACCAGCTAGCACACTAAGAAAGGTGCTGTCACTTAACCCGAGTCTGTAGCCGAAGCAATGGAGACTCAGATGTATGACCCACCTACCCAAAGTCACATGGCAATTGAGGATGGGGGCCAGGACCTACACATGGGCTGTTCAATTCCAAAGCCTGCTTTGCCCACAGAGCCTAAGCCATTGCATCACTGGGCATATCAGCTCACCCCATGCTTCACAGTGGCAAGGGAGGTGTTAGGCCATGGGGGAATATTTGCAAAGGGGACTTAGGGAGGCTGGGGATGCGGCTCAATTGGCAGAGTGCTTGCCTAGCATGCATGAAGCCCTGGGTTCATCCTCTATCGCTGCACAAAGCCGGCTATGGTGGTACACACTGGTAATCCCAGCCCTCTGGGGGTGAAGGCAGAAATGTTGGGGTTCAATATCATCCTCTGCTTCACAGTGAGTTTGAGGTGAGCCTAGGAGACTTAAGAAGCTGTCTAAAAACAACAATGGGGTGGGAAGCTGGGCTGTGGATGCTGCTGGTTCCTCTCGGCTTCTGGCCACCGTGAAGTGAAGAGTACTCACTTCTACCCCAGCAAAGCAGCGGGACCACACACGGAAACCTCCAGACCTGTGTGTCCAAGTGAATCTCTCCTCTTTTAAAATCGTGTATATCCAGGTTTTCCAGGCTGGACTTTGCTATGGTGTCCTCTGCTAGAGGAGACGTGAGATAGGGCTGGCCGGCTGACTCCTGCTGAATCTAGAGGGTGGGGCTAGATTTTCTCTGAACCAGAAGGCCCACCTTCTGTCCCAACTTTCTTCTCCCCTCTCTGCCAGATCCTCCTTAGGAACCCTAGGAACAAGCTGGTTTCAGTGCAAACTGCATGAGAAAGATGATCCCACGGCATGGGTCGCCACCCTCCGTGGTGTCAGGACACCCAGGATAGGTGCGGCTTCCCTGGAGATGGAGAAAGGCTGCTCTAAGAAGCATCAGTGCCAACCAGGGATGGAAACTAAACTGTGGGCAGGTGACATCAGTGTGTGGTCTGAGCCAGGAGCAAGAGAGTGCACGTGGGGGTGAAGTAGAAAGCCTGTGTCCCCTTAAAAGGCATCATGACTAAAAACAGTAATTAAAAAAATTCTCACATTTATACACACTTCAACAGCTTAGATTTATATCCAATTCAAAAATTTTTTAGATTTATTAAAAATTATTGAAAGATTTAGATGATGTGTATGTAGGGAGATGTGTCTGGGTAAGGGAGTTTGCACATGAGTGTGTCTATATAAGGGTATGTACACAGGAGTGTGTCTATGTAAGGGTGTGTGCACAGGAGTATGTCTGTGTGCACATGAGCATGTCTATATAAGGCTGTGTGCACAGGAGCATGCCTGTGTAAGGGTGTGTGCACAGGAGTGTGTCTGCGTGCACATGAACTCAGTGTCTGCAGAGGCCAGAGTAGGGTTCAGATCTCTTGCAGCTGGAGTTACAGGCAGCGGTAAATCACTCTGACCTGCCAGGGGCTGCCACGGTGGCACAGTGCCTCGCCATGTTCCCCAAAGTGATGAGGCCAGCTTATTACATTCAAAACCTCAAAGACCCAATAAATCTTTTCTTTTTTATAAGCTGGCTATCTCAGGCACTTTCTTATAGTGACAGAAAGCTGCCTAACACAAAGTTTTAACCTGCAGGGTCTCAGAGTATGACTATTTAGAAAGAGAAACACGGTTACATAAAGTTATCCAATGGATTCTAACACAGGATGACTGGTGTCACTATCAAAGGGAAACCAGGGCTTGGGCACATGGAGGTGAGACCACATGAAGACAAAAGGAGAAGTGACACACACATCCCTTTTAGACATGGTCCACCACATAGCCCTGGCTAGCCTGGGTCTCCCAATGATCCACCTGCCTTTGCCTACCAAGTACTGGGATTAAAGTCATGGATCATCCCCAACTCCGGCATTATTGACACCTTGATCTTGGACTCCCAGCCTCTGGCAATCTCAGGGTCGGTCACCAAGCTGCCTTGTGTGGGAATCTCACACCAGCATTGTGTTACCCCATCTGTGATAACTTCCTGAGGCCTGCCCCAGACTTCTTGGTCAGACCCTTCACTTGCAGGATTTGACAAGCAGACCCTCTCTGTTCACCCATCTTGGCTTGAGTGGGCTAAAGGTGACTCTCAGGCCAGGAGTCACAGTGGTTACAGGGCAGTTGGAGGCATAGCTGCCTGACTCCAGGGACCACCTTTGCCTGGTGGGTGGGCTCTGTGTGTTAGCACTTGCAGGGTATGCTTTGGAGGAAACCAGATCCCCCCAGCAGGGGCCAACACATGTAATCACACCAGGCCACAGCCCTTGCTAACCCAAAACCCCATTCCTCCACAAATCCCAGAGCAGACTTTATGGGGTAAGAGCCTCTAGCACGAATGTAGCTGAACATTAAGCCCCTCATCCTGTGTATGGATGGAGCATTTGTTTTGTGCGGTCTGTTTCCAATTCTATTATTGGAGAAACCACAGTACGGTAGGGGTGGAAGGTGTATGTGTGAATCAGTTCTGGTCTTCTAATACCCCAGGGCGACTCAATTACATCGGAAAACAGTCCTCAATAAAATTAGCTTTTGGTTGCCTGGGAGGCCACATTCGGTTTTGATTCAGTAGACACACAAGGAGGGACAGATGGGCAAGAAATCAATTAATCTCGTGTAGGAAGGGCAAAAAGATTCACTAGTTTGAGTGCATCCTACAAATACTGGTACTGGAAGTTTGGTCCTCAGTGCAGTAGAGGTGGTGGCACCTTTAAGAGGCGGGGCTTACTACAAGGTTATTAAGTCACTGGAGAAGCTGACCTTGGAAGGGATGGTTTGTTTTGAGGAGAGGCATATTATAGAAGTGCAATACCAGCCTCTCCCGCTCACCAGCCTCCTGCCTGACCATGTCATTTCTGGCCCTGGCACAGGCTTTCAGCAGAGCTAACCACCATTCTGTCTGTCTGGCCTCTAAAAGGAAACAAACCCTATTTCTTTATAAGATACCTCACTTTGGTCTTGTTGTTAAAGCAGCAGGAAAGAGATGGATACAGGGGGCGAGCAGGGGGTTTGTTACCTGCCATGAAATGGGGAACCCGTACAGGGGGTGAGCAGGGGGTTCATCACCTGCCATGAAATGGGGAACCCATACAGGGGGTGAGCAGGGGGTTCATCACCTGCCATGAAATGGGAAACCTGTACAGGGGGTGAGCAGGGGGTTCGTCACCTGTTATGAAATGGGCAACCCGGGTGTGTGGGGGGGAGCAGCAGTGTGGCTGCTACTCCATAGAAACCAGAGAACCAGAGTGTGACCAACCTGAGTCCACTTTTGATTCAAGGGTGCTGATGAGGGACTTCCTGGTTAAAGAGCCCCAAACGAGAGTGCTACACTTGTTGGTACATCCTGTCTATCCTGCTATTCAGGATCTCTCGTCTGTGAGCATGTCAGTTACTTCTCTGTTGCTGTGATAAAACACCCCTGCCAAAGCAACTTAAGGAAGAAAGGATTTGTTTTAGGCTATGGTTCCCGAGAGAGGGAGGGAGGGAGGGGACAGGGAGGGAGGGAAGCAGGGAGGGAGGCAGGGAGGGAGAGAGGGAGAGAGAGAGGGAGAGAAGGAGAGAGGGAGAGAGCTCATAGGCATGTGTGTGTTTATTTGACTGATAAAAGGGAAAAAGAAGGCGGCCAGCAGGCTAGCATCCTCATCTCTACTTTCTAATCATCAGGATGAGTGAAAGCGGTTTCCTCCTGCACAGACAGGAGTGGGTCTTGCCTCCTTCCTGCCCCACCATGATGACCCATATCCCCTTAAACCGTGAGACAAATGAATCTTGTTCCCTGAGGTCAGTGTGGTCAGGTCTTATCATAGCAATGAGAGCAGCAACTAATGCACTCAGCAGGAACAAGGATTCTAAAAATAGAACGGATAATATGCCTAACATTTATGCTCTCTGTGTAGTCTAAGCACTCTCTGCGTATTTAGTCTTTTAGCTCTCTATAACAACCCTGAGTGGCAGATGGTGTTACTTTCCTATTTTGCAGATGAGAAAACTGAGGCACAGAAAAGTTAGGAAGTTCCTCAAGGTCACACAGGAAGAATCTGGTGAGTGGGAGAGATGGGAGCCAGGGTCCAGCTCCAAGACCCGGATCCTTCAGCACCTTGCTTTGCTCCTTGGCTCCAGATCACAGTTGGCATTGCAGAATCCATGGCTAGATCAGAGCAGGAGGCAGAGCTCAGCGAACAGACTGGTTAAGGACACTTCAGTGGTATCATCAAATCTACGGGAAGTGAAAGGTCATCTAGTTTTCTTCTCTGGGAACAGAACTGTGTGTTCACACACTTGCTGCTCTGGAAGTATCATAGTGGATCCACGGCTGATAATTTTTTCTTTCTCATGGGATTTCATGTAGCCCAGGCTAGCCTTGAACTCAATATGCAGCTGAAGATGACCTTGAATTGTTAATCCTCATACCTTTCCCTCCTGAAAGTGACAGGTATGTACTACTGTGCCTGCTGACCGGATCCAGGGTTTCACGCGTGTCGGGCAAGCGCTCCGCCAGCTGAGCTACACCCCAAGACCAATGTTGGATTGTGCATCCTGATTGGTAAGTAAGAAAGGACAAAAGGATGTGAGCAGAGAACCCCAGTTAAAAGCAACCTGGGCACGGAGGCCTGTGTGAGGAAGACAGGGGCAGAGATGGTTTCCTGCCTTCCAAATATCTGTACTCACTAATTCCGTGAATCCGAGCTCTTGGAAATATGCATTTGCATAATTACTGAATATTATTCCCTTGGGTACTTTAACGAGACAGAAATGTGAATGTAGAATACTAATAATCTTTAACTTAATTTACTTACAATTTGCTTCTTTCATTAAGGAGTCCCAGAGGCTGATGTGCTTAGACACAGAGTGAAAGCCATACCATGGCAAAGCGGGAAACAATCTCAGAGAGTGCGAAAGCTGATAAGGTTTAGCATCTGTTTGACCAGTGCTTCTGGCAGCTTGGTCAAAAGGGAAATAAAATATATTACATAGATCTTAGCACCCGTAGAGAAAGCCAGCCAATCCCACTGGCAAGACAAAGATTTTCCTGGTACCAGGTTTTCAAAGAAATCCCCTATTCGGAATCTCCTATAGAGTACCCAGTGGCTGGTGTTCACCTGAGACCTGACTTTCAAGGCTTCGGTGGATTTGAGAGTATTATACATTTTACTAATTCCCAGAGACTTGGGAAACATTTGATTTTCTGGCTGAAAGGCTAAAATCCTCCTCTCAGAACTCTGTATCCAGTATTATGGATGTCTGGACAGGAACTAATCTCCAGAAAGTGCTGTTGTTGAAAGAAGGGATGCTTTATTGAAAGCCCACGAGCTACACACAGCTCCTGGTTATACAGAGAGATCCAGAGCCCGGGAGGAGGGTGGGGCGCAGAAGCAGAGACAAAAGCATGAGAGTTAGGCCAGAGTCTTTGGTCAACAGCAAAGGACATTTTGGACTGAAAAATCCCAGCCTCACTGCATCAGGAGCGTCAGGAGTGGTTGACTCAGGTCCAGTCCAGGGCTTCCCAAAGCTGCTGGCTGGATGAGAGGCAAGGCTAAGCCGAGGGAGAAACTGCCCCATTTTGGTTTATGAAACCTATAGCGTACTTTCAAACAGCCCCTGTGAGAAGTCAGGACCTGTGAATGATAGTCAGCAGGAATAAGGAACAAGGGGACATTGCTCCTGTTGCAATCTTCAGGAACAGAATCATAGAATAATTATGTATGAAATGTTTACAGAAAAAGAGAGGTAATTATGAAGATGAGAAAGCAAGAAGAGATTATTGACTGATATTTTAAAATGGATTAGATAGAGGATAGATGTAGCTGAAGGGAGAATTAATGAAGTAGAGCACACATTCAAAGAGATTATCAAGACTGCAAAAAAGTGTAGCAGAGGTGGAAAGCATTGATGATATACAGAACACAGAATGGGTCCCCAAAATATACAACAGAAAGGTAGCAAAGAGACTACACTTAAAAAGATAGTAGAGGCTTGGCAGTGGTGTTACATGACTTTAATCTCAGCATTTGGGAGGCAGAGGCAAAGGCAGGCAGATCTCTATTAGTTTGAGGCTAGTCTCATCTATAGAGTGAGTTCTAGGACAACTAGGGCTACACAGAAGGACCCAGTCTCAACAAAAACCAACCAACCAACCAAAATCCTCTCAAACAAAAAGACAAAAGAGAAAAATAAACAAAACAGAAACAAAAAAACCAAACAAACAAAAAAATCAAACAACAACAAAAAAGAAGCCCTAGATAGTATCGTTGAATTCTAATTGAACATCATAGAACAAATGAAGACCCTACTTTCATGACTACCATCAAAAGCTTTGAGGGAACTCTAGACTCCTGCCCTTGAGCAGTTATATCAGGCACCCCAACACTTTGGCAGGGGTGGCAACAAAAGAGATCAAGGAGGGAGCTGAGACATTCATCTGAGGAGCTCAGTTATGGGGTACAGCTGGAGACCACTGGGGGAGCCAGAATCTCACACATTATTAGTAAGGATCCTTTCTTAGGTGTCGGTGGCAACAGGGGAGGAACCTGGGCTTTCGGTTCTAACTGGTACTACATCAGTGCCCACCGCTTTCTCTCACCAGGGCAGTATCAAAAAGGACCAGTTGTCCTATTGCAGTTCTGTGCTGTGATAAAATACCCTAACAGAAAGCACCTCCAGAGGAAAAGATTTGATTTTTAGACTGTAGTTCCAGAGGGACAGAGTTCATCATGGTGGGGAAGAAGGCTTGGCAGGAGCAGGAAGCTGGCTGTCCACATGACTGTCAACATACAGGAAGCAGAAAGTGAGAACAGGAAGTGGGGTGAAGCTATAAATAAATCCTCAAGTCCCCTGACTCGGGATGCCTCACGCCAGTATCGGGCTTTGTTCCCATGTGACCTCCTCCCCGTGTGTCTGCCTCTGTGTCATCTTTTTATAATGTCATCGTCATATAGGATTTGTCTCATACTGATCTCATGCTATTACATCTAGATAGGGTCCCATGCAGACACTGGGATTAGAACTAGGGCACTTGAACTCATAGTACTATCACAGTTGTCAGACGTTCAGAGAGCAGATAGGCATGGGAGGATGAGGATTAGAGTGGAACCCATTAGACTAATGGACTGTGTCCAGACAGTAGTGTTCAACATAATGGAAGACCACTCACCTGAGTGAGTCTGCTAGCAAGGCTCAGACACCACCTGCATCAACAGACCAGCAGAGGGAAGGGCCTGGAGGCCTGGGCAGCTGGGACCCTACGTTGAGCCTCATAGATGAAGAAAAGCCACAGTTAAACTGGGCCCTAAGGCCTTGGTTGCAGGGCTCTTTAGACCTCGAGTGACGCTTCTGATGGGCTAGATCCCTACAGACAAATAGCCCTAAACTCCAAGTCTGCTAAATACATGGGAGGCCAGGGCTGCTGAGGGGACTGGAGAAGTGGACAGAACAAATAAACAAGAAAACAGAAACCAGCCAGGGTTAGCTTCCTGCCCAGGGCAGTTCAAGACTGAAGTTTGTCCTGGGAGGCAGAACTTGGCCTCTGGGTATTTTCCTATCCTGGGTGAAGATATTTTCTCTTGGACCAAATGACTGGCAAATCTTTAAGACCTGCTTTCTGGGTGTCCTACTTCACTGTGGCCTGCACATATAAACAACGGCTGACACACATCCAGAGGGTGCCGATCTGGAAAACCAGGTGCCCAGTCGCAGGCCACATACTCTGTACTGATGCTGGGAGCTGAAAAACCTTAGAAGGAGACTGTTTGCCCTTGCTCATCCACAAAAGTAGACCCCAGGGCACCAGAGCAGTGATGAACACCTAGACAGTGGGAGCACAGTTGGGGGTAAGAGGGGCTCTCACCCCAGGAGAAAGATGCCAGCTGGGGGCTGCGGTTGCTTCTAATGACATTAACACAATGACACTTGCTCCTTGGCACCATTTCTAATTCTCACTAATGATGACACTCTAACTAAAATGTCCAGGTTTGATACTTGTATCTTTTCTTTTGAAGATACAAGTATCAATTTTTTAAAACCTTTTTCTTATAAAGATACAAGTATCCAAAATCTTGGGTCCCAAAGATATGAAGATAATTGGGTGTGGCTGTGTCTGTAGAATAGTTTCCAAACAGCAATACCATTTTTTATTACCAACAATAAGACTACTGAATCCAGTTTAGATTTTATTGGCGGTTCTTTTGTCTCTTTGTTCCATTTGGAATTACTGTGTCCAAGCCACTCCAAGCGATCCCTGTGAGGTTAAGCCTTCAATTGTGTATACAGAGCTGTTTGTTTCCATTTGTTTTCCCTGTTAGGAGATGGTTTTTATTCTTGTTGGTTTAATTTTGTTTTCAGTCACATAAACTGTTTATAAGGTCCCAAAGACAACTCACAAAACAAAGTTACACTCTGAGCAGTTTATTCATCTACTGTTTCTCATTTTCGTTTTAAGTTAAAAAAATCATATTTAATTGTGTAGTAGAGTGCAGAAGGATGGACACATGTACATGCAGTACCCATAGATGCCAAAGAGGGCGCTGGGTACTGTGGAACTAGAGTTAGAGGCTCTTGATGTGGGTGCTGGGAATTTAACTTCATATCTCTGAAAGCTCAGCAAGTGTACTTCATTGCTAAATCATCTTTC
The DNA here is from genome assembly GCF_000001635.26 of Mus musculus. Lineage (NCBI taxonomy): Eukaryota > Metazoa > Chordata > Mammalia > Rodentia > Muridae > Mus > Mus musculus. The sequence continues at coordinate 51,365,693 of NC_000077.6, read as the reverse complement.
CAGACTCTAATTTCATTTTTTAAACTTAAAAACAAATGTCTTCGTTTATGCATTTTTCTTACATGGAAGGTAGCATCCTGTATACATTCTTCACCTGGTATTTCTAAAGCAGCAACATATTGTGACAATAAAAAACTCACAGTGATCTGGGGAGATGGTAAATTCAAATTCCAGAACCCACTGCAACCCCCAGCACTGTGGAGAGGTGGCAACAGAGTTGCTGCCTGCCAGATTAGCTCCAGGTTCTGTGAAGTACTCTATAGAGCAAGCACAGTGACAGAGGGCACCCAATGTCTTCCTATGCCCCTCTCTCTGTGTCTCTCTCTGTGTCTCTGTCTCTCTCTGTCTCTGTCTCTCTCTCTCTCTCTCTGTGTGTGTGTGTGTGAGCACAAGAACATAAGCCCATGCATAATCTAGAAGAAGACACTGGGGAGACTCAATTTAAGATTGTCTACACTAGATTGGCCTGTGGTCTTGTCTGTGGGGGATTCTTGAATTAAGTTAACCTATATGTGGTGATCCAGCCCACTGTGGGTGGTACCATTCCCTAAGTAGGGGTCCTGAACTGTGTAAGAGTGGAGAATAAAGCCGGGCACAAGCAAACCAATATACATGCCTTCATTTCACTTCTGATCGCACTTGACTGAAGGTGTGATGTGACTAGTTATCTCAGCTGTGACCTGCTGCCATGACTTCCCTGCAAGGCTGGACACATAACCTGCAACTGTGAATGCAGACAAACTCTCTCTACCTTAAGCTGCTTTTTGTCAGTGTGTTCCATCACAGCAACAGAAAGGAAAGCGGGGCAAGTTCTTAGCTGAACAGTCATCAGCCAGGTGGGGTTAGGATCAGGTAAGAACAGCAAATGGAGTGGTGGTGACATCAGAGCTCCCCCTTCCCAAGGAGGCTCACCCCATACTTCCTTCTAGAAGATTCCTGAGGTCTCACATTATACACATTGTTATAGAGTATTATTTAGGGGATGCTGGCAAGAGAGGGAATGTCTACACATGTTCAATACAAACACAAGCACTTCCGCCATGAGTATTTCCCATCCCGGTGGACATGGCACACATAGACACAAACTGTAGTCCGCTGGCACTGAGGAGTGGGGCTCACTCAGGCTGTGAACAGTCACAGGGTGTAAAGCTGAATGACCTCCAAAGCAAGACTAGCTTGACCTTGGGGAATCCGCTCCACTGTCAGAGGCTTAGTCTTCCCTCTGGAAAAATGAGAACCAACTACTTATCTTGTAGGGGTATCAGGGGGATTAAATGGGATCAAAGGCATGAAGTGCCTGGTGTCGAGAAGGCACAGCATCAATGATCTTTCCTTCAAACAGATCCAACAGTATAGGCTGATGTTTGCTAAATATGTCCTGAGCTGGAGCTCCAACTGTTTATAAGCCTGTCACAGCTGCTGCCAAGCTACGTGACACCGGACGAGTGCCCTTTCCTCTCTGGGACCTGCCTTCCAGAAATTGAGAAGCAGAGGGTTGGTTGGTCAGGATCCTCACTCATCCATGGATGGTTTGAAGTACCCTGAAATGGTTTCTTTTTTTAAATTTTTTAAAATTTTATTTTAATTAGGTATTTTCTTTATTTACATTTCCAATGCTACCCCAGAAATCCCCCACACCCCCCCTCCGCTCCCCTACCCCCCACCCACTCCCACTTCTTGGCCCTGGCGTTCCCCTGTACTGAGGCATATAAAGTTTGCAAGTCCAATGGGCCTCTCTTTCCACTGATGACCGACTAGGCCATCTTTTGATACATATGCAGCTAGAGACACGAGCTCCGGGGGGTACTGGTTAGTTCATATTGTTGTTCCACCTATAGGGTTGCAGACCCCTTTAGCTCCTTGGGTACTTTCTCTAGCTCCTCCATTGGGGACCCTGTGATCCATCCAATAGCTGACTGTGAGCATCCACTTCTGTGTTTACTAGGCCCTGGCATAGCCTCACAAGAGACAGTTATATCAGGGTCCTTTCAGCAAAAATCTTGCTAGTGTGTGCAATGGTGTCAGCATTTGGAGGCTGATTATGGGATGGATCCCCAGGTATGGCAGTCTCTAGATGGTCCATCCTTTCATCTCAGCTCCAAACTTTGTCTCTGTAACTCCTTCCCTGGGTGTTTTGTTCCCAATTCTAAGAAGGGGCAAAGTGTCCACACTTTGGTCTTCGTTCTTCTTGAGTTTCATGTGTTTTGCAAATTGTATCTTGTATCTTGGGTATTCTAAGTTTCTGGGCTAATATCAACTTATCAGTGAGTACATATCATGTGAGTTGTTTTGTGATTGTGTTACCTCACTCAGGATGATGCCCTCCAGGTCCATCCATTTGCCTAGAAATTTCATAAATTCATTCTCTTTTTAATAGCTGAGTAGTACTCCATTGTGTAAATGTACCACATTTTCTGTATCCATTCCTCTGTTGAGGGGCATCTGGGTTCTTTCCAGCTTCTGGCTATTACAAATAAGGCTGCTATGAAAATAGTTGAGCATGTGTCCTTCTTACCGGTTGGAACATCTTCTGGATATATGCTCAGGAGAGGTATTGCGGGATCCTCCGGTAGTACTATGTCCAATTTTCTGAGGAACCGCCAGACTGATTTCGAGAGTGGTTGTACAAGCTTGCAATTCCACCAACAATGGAGGAGTGTTCCTCTTTCTCCACATCCTCGCCAGCATCTGCTGTCACCTGAATTTTTGATCTTAGCCATTCTGGCTGGTATGGGGTGGAATCTCATTGTTGTTTTGATTTGCATTTCCCTGATGATTAAAGATGCTGAACATTTTTTCAGGTGCTTCTCAGCCATTTGGTATTCCTCAGGTGAGAATTCTTTGTTTAGCTCTGAGCCCCATTTTTAATGGGGTTATTTGATTTTCTGGAGTCCACCTTCTTGAGTTCTTTATATATATTAGATATTAGTCCCCTATCTGATTTAGGATAGGTAAAGATTCTTTCCCAATTTGTTGGTGGCCTTTTTGTCTTATTGACGGTGTCTTTTGCCTTACAGAAGCTTTGCAATTTTATGAGGTCCCATTTGTCGATTCTCAATCTTACAGCACAAGCCATTGCTGTTCTATTAAGGAATTTTTCCCCTGTGCCCATATCTTCGAGGCTTTTCCCCACTTACTCCTCTATAAGTTTCAGCGTCTCTGGTTTTACGTGGAGTTCCTTGATCCACTTAGATTTGACCTCAGTACAAGGAGATAGGAATGGATCAATTCTCATTCTTCTACATGATAATCACCAGTTGTGCCAGCACCATTTGTTGAAAATGCTGTGTTTTTTCCACTGGATGGTTTTAGCTCCCTTGTCAAAGATCAAGTGACCATAGGTGTGTGGGTTCATTTCTGGGTCTTCAATTCTATTTTATTGGTCTACTTGTCTGTCTCTATATCAGTACCATTCAGTTTTTATCACTATTGCTCTGTAGTACAGCTTTAGGTCAGGCATGGTGATTCCACCAGAGATTCTTTTATCCTTGAGAAGAGTTTTTGCTATCCTAGGTTTTTTGTTATTCCAGATGGATTTGCAGATTGCCCTTTTTATTCATTGGAGAATTGAGTTGGAATTTTGATGGGGATTGCATTGAATCTGTGGATTGCTTTTGGCAAGATAGCCATTTTTACTATATTGATCCTGCCCATCCATGAGCATGGGAGATCTTTCCATCTTCTGAGATCTTCTTTAATTTTTTTCTTCAGAGACTTGAAGTTCTTATCATTCAGATCTTTCACTTCCTTAGTTAGAGTCACACCAAGGTATTTTATGTATTTGTGACTATTGAGAAGGGTGTTGTTTCCCTAATTTCTCTCTCAGCCTGTTTATCCTTTGTGTAGAGAAAGGCCATTGACTTGTTTGAGTTAATTTTATATCCAGCTACTTCACTGAAGCTGTTTATCAGGTTTAGGAGTTCTCTGGTGGAATTTTTAGGGTCATTTATATATACTATCATATCATCTGCAAAAAGTTATATTTTGACTTCTTCCTTTCCAATTTGTATACCCTTGATCTCCTTTTGTTGTCAAATTGCTCTGGCTAGAACTTCAAGTACAATGTTGAATAGGTAGGGAGAAAGTGGACAGCCTTGTCTAGTCCCTGATTTTAGTGGGATTGCTTCCAGCTTCTCACCATTTACTTTGATGTTGGCTACTGGTTTGCTGTAGATTGCTTTTATCATATTTATGTATGGGCCTTGAATTCCTGATCTTTCCAAGACTTTTATCATGAATGGGTGTTGAATTTTGTCAAATGCTTTCTCCACATCTAACGAGATGATCATGTGGTTTTTGTCTTTGAGTTTGTTTATATAGTGGATTACATTGATGAATTTCGGTATTTTAAACCATCCACGTATCCCTGGAATGAAACCTACTTGGTCAGGATGGATGATTGTTTTGATGTGTTCTTGTATTTGGTTAGTGAGAATTTTATTGAGTATTTTTGCATCGATATTCATAAGGGAAATTGGTCTGCACTTCTCTATCTTTGTTGGGTCTTTCTGTGGTTTAGTTATCAGAGTAATTGTGGCTTCATAGAATGAGTTGGGTAGAGTTCCCTCTACTTCTATTTTGTGGAATAGTTTGTGAAGAACTGGAATTAGATCTTCTTTGAAGGTCTGCTAGAACTCTGCACTAAACCCATCTGGTCCTGGGCTTTTTTTGGTTGGGAGACTATTAATGACTGCTTCTATTTCTTTAGGGGATATAGGACTATTTAGATCATTAACCTGATTCTGATTTAACTTTGTTACCTGGTATCTGTCTAGAAATTTGTCCATTTCATCCAGGTTTTCCAGTTTTGTTGAGTATAGCCTTTTGTAGAAGGATCTGATGGTGTTTTGGATTTCTTCAGAATCCCTTTTCATTTCTGATTTTGTTAATTAGGATGCTGTCCCTGTGCCCTCTAGTGAATCTGGCTAAGGGTTTATCTATCTTGTTGATTTTCTCAAAGAACCAGCTCCTCATTTGGTTGATTCTTTAAATAGTTTTTCTTGTTTCCACTTGGTTGATTTCACCCCTGAGTTAGATTTTTTCCTGCCTTCTACTCCTCTTGGGTGAATTTGCTTCCTTTTGTTCTAGAGCTTTTAGGTGTGTTGTCACGCTGCTAGTGTGTGTTCTCTCTAGTTTCTTTTTGGAGGCATTCAGAGCTATGAGTTTTCCTCTTATAAATGCTTTCATTGTGTCCAATAAGTTTGGGTACGTTGTGGCTTCATTTTCATTAAACTCTAAAAAGTCTTTAATTTCTTTCTTTATTCCATCCTTGACCTTCATTGAGAAGGGTGTTGTTCAGTTTCCATGTGAATGTTGGTTTTCTATTATTTATGTTGTTATTGAAGATCAGCCTTTGTCCATGGTGATCTGATAGGATGCATGGGACAATTTCAATATTTTTGTATCTGTTGAGGCCTGTTTTGTGACTAATTTTATGGTCAATTTTGGAGAAGGTACCATGAGGTGCTGAGAAGAAGATATATCCTTTTGTTTTAGGATAAAATGTTTTGTAGATATCTGTTAAGTCCATTTGTTTCATAACTTCTGTTAGTTTCACTGTGTCCCTGTTTAGTTTCTGTTTCCACGATCTGTCCATTGATGAAAGTGGTGTGTTGAAGTCTCCCACTATTATTGTGTGAGGTGCAATGTATGCTTTGAGCTTTACTAAAATCTCTTTAATGAATGTGGCTGCCCTTGCATTTGGAGCATAGATATTCAGAATTGAGAGCTCCTCTTGGAAGATTTTACCTTTGATGAGTATGAAGTGCCCCTCCTTGTCTTTTTTGATAACTTTGGATTGGAAGTAGATTTTATTCGATATTTGAATGGCTACTCCAGCTTGTTTCTTCAGACCATTTGCTTGGAAAATTGTTTTCCAGCCTTTCACTCTGAGGTAGTGTCTGTCTTTTTCTCTGAGATGGGTTTCCTGTAAGCAACAGAATGTTGGGTCCTGTTTGTGTAGCCAGTCTGTTAGTCTATGTCTTTTTTTATTGGGGAATTGAGTCCATTGACGTTAAGAGAAATCAAAGAAAAGTAATTGTTGCTTCCTGTCATTTTTGTTGTTAAAGTTGGGAATCTGTTCTTGTGGCTGTCTTCCTTTAGTTTTGTTGAGGGATTATTTTCTTGTTTCTGTTAGTAAGATTCTTACGTTTGCCTTTCGCCATCTGGTAATCTCTGGTGTTGGTTGTTATAGTTGTTTCTGGTTAGAGATTGTTCCTCTCGTGATTCCATTAGTCTCTATCAGCAGACCTGGAAGACTAGCTCTCCCCTGAGTTTCAGTGGTTAGAGCACTCTCTGCAGGCAAGCTCTCCTCTTGCAGGGAAGGTGGACAGATATCTGGCGTTCAGACCTGCCTCCTGGCAGAAGATGAAGGCCCGAAACAGGGCTTATCCCAGAATCTGTGTAGCTTCTGCAGTTCACACTTTCACCTGCGCAGACTACTCTCTGCAGAGTCCTGGAACCAAGATGGCTCCCCAAGATGTTGTGGCAAAGCCCTTCTGGGTGGGGCGGACACCTCTCCTCTGGCAGGGAAGGTGCCCGGATGTCTGGAGCCGGAAACGTGGTCTGCCCCAGAAGCTCTGTGGCTTCTGCCTGTCCTAGAAGCTGTTAGCTTCTGTAGTCCACACTCTCCCCTGCGCAGACTAGTCTCAGCAGAGTCCCGGAACCCTGAAATAGTTTCTATTAGTTTTTAGAAAGGTAAAATTTCTAAAAACTTCACCTGCTGCTGAAGGAGAATCTGTAGTGAATTTGACCCTGGCTGATCCTGAGCACATAAATGTTTGAGATACAAAACCCCAGCTGATCTCTAAGGCTATAATATCCCCTGTCTTTGCTTCCCTGCCTGCCCATCACCACTGTGGTCTTTTTTCTAAGGCCACATGGACTTCACCAGCATCTAAGTCACTACATAGCACCACTCAAGCCTCACCATAGATAAAAGATTTCTCAAAGCACAAGGTGATCCTCTGGATTCTTTGTAAAGCTGTTCCTAGATCATTGGTACCTGCCACTAGTCAACTTTTCACTACTATAATGAAATACCTGAAGCAAGATGTTTTATAGAGAAAAGAGGAGGTGTATTTAGCCCATATTTTCAAAGTTAAAATAGACTAGAATATGCTCACTGGGAGCTGCCCCGTTACCCCATGTCACCTAATACAACACGTGTAGAAAGAATATCTTATGTCTGTATGGATGTGGTGTGCTTGTCAATAACAAATTCGATGGCCTAAGGCTTAGGCAGAAAATAGGAAATGGGATATCCCAGAGGCAGAAAGGATTCTGGGATAGAGCCAGGAATGGGAGATTCGCCCAGGAAGATGTGATAAAACAGACACATGGTACCTGACTAAGCATAGGCAACCAGTCACATGGCAGAATGTAGATTAGAAAAAAAATGGGTTATATTAAGTTAAGATCTAGCCAGATGGCCTAGCTATATGACCAAGGTATTTGTAAATATATTTTGAGTCTGAGCTTTATTCCTTGGAACATGAAGCTGATGGTTATGTCAGGAGTACATGTTGGGAGGAAACATATCTCAAGTCATCAGCACAAAGGGCTGAGTTGGACACGAATAGGTTCTTCTAACAATTCAGGAGAACTACCTTCTAAAGGCATTCCCCAATGACCCAAGGGCTCAGGAGGCCTCGCCTCTCTGAAGCTTCATCGTGCCTTCAATCATGGTGGACCTGCGGGGCATATAATTAAATAATTAAGCTACACCCAAGCTCTAGCAATTAGTTAGAGCATTTAATCACACGCTCTCTAGTTACCGCTCATCTGGTTTCTCTTCAGCTGCTACTTAAGCCACAGACAGTCACGGTAGCTTATGGATGGGAACACACTGAGAATACATTGTTAGGCAATTTCATCCTTGTGCTCACATCCAAACTAGGACTGCCGAGACACGACAAGGTCATATACCGGATGGGATCACCCTCGACAAAAAGCACAGCTATGTGGGCAGTGAGTGGACAAAGCATCCTTACTGAGTGTGCCACGTGTGTCTGTTTCCAGCTATTACTCCGAGACTGAAGCAGGAGGGTGGCTCCAGCCCAGGATTTTAAGACAAGCTTGGGCAACAAACTCTTCACCTTCACAGAAGTCAAGGAGGCGGGAAACTTGTGTAAAACTCATAGAAATTGGAGATTGAGATTTCCATTGTGGCATCTCCCATTCATTCCTGCCTGAAGGAATTCTTAATGATTCCACCCAAACCATGTTCTAAATGCAGTGCTCATCACTGCTTTTCAAAAAGCCTCAACAAATCTACACTTTCTATTTCTTTTAAAAAGAAAATGTGGGTGTGTGCATGTTCATATGTGGGGGTAACCCTCAGGTACAACAAGTACATGTGTGTGCATGTATGTGAGGGCCAGAGGTCAACCTTGGGTGTCATTGGTAGGAGCTGGACGTCTGATTTTTTTAGATAAGGTCTCTTACTGAGACCTGAGGCTTACCAGTTAGGATAAGCTGATGGCTAGTGAGCCCCAGAATCCACCCGTCTCTGCTTCTAGCACTAAGTTAGATCACCAGCCCCCATAAAAAAAATCCCTGCAGAGATCTAACTTGGGTCATCATACTTGAATGGCAAGCTCTTTTTGTTTGTGTGCATGGGGGGGGGTGTTAAGACAGGGTTTCTCTGTGTAGCCCTGGCTGTGCTGGAACTCTCTCTGTAGACCAGGCTGGCCTTGAACTCAGAGGTCCTCCTGCCTCTGCCTCCTGAGTGCCGAAATTAAAGGCATGCGCCACCACCACCCAGCTTGAATGGCAAGCTCTTTACTGATTAAACTGTCTCCTTAGCTCCAAGTGCTGCAGAACTTAATATAAACCTTTTAGGCAGTACCATGTGTTCAGAACAAGAGAATGTTTCTAGAAAAGAAACTCCTAGCGTTTGTCTTCAACAAAAACAATTCTTTTGATGAAGAGTCATATATGCATTAATCAAAACTCAGGAGTGAGTGCCATGTTAACAACTGTGGCATAGCATTTGCTGCATGGCTGTGAGGCCACTTAGAGCAACTAGGAAGACTGCGTTCAGACATTGAGAAATGTTTATTTCCTATCAGGTAAGAATGTGGAATGGCACTCATGATAGAACTGTTATTGATATTTGGAAACAAGAACTGAAAATGAAAGAGGAAAGTATAGCAATTATTTGAATTACTTCCTGTTCCCATTTGATTCTTAAAAGTTTTGCCTACATTTAAAAAAAAAATTGAAAACTCTTTTTAGAGATCCTGAAAAGAGACTCAGAGATCACCTTGAAAGAATTCACTTTGTAGGGTGTCCCCAGAATTCTGTTATGTGTGCAGTGACAGATACTCAACATTTGAATCTATAACCACAGCTAACGCAGCAGGAGCAAAGGTGGCCTCAAGGCTGGAAACTTCCACTTGAAGGGAGGCCCTAATGGTTAAGCTGAAGCTTCAAGCCACCATTCTTCCCAAACAAGATTTGCAGATTGCCAGCAGGCTGTGTGTTTGCCAAGAGAGTCAAAGCTTTCAGACATCTTTGTTGCAGGTACCAAGTATTCTCTGAAGAGCTCTGGTCACAAGGAGCTTCCAGGTCCCTCCTTCCTCAAGCTGGCCCTGGAGGAAATCCCTGGGCAGGGGGGGTTGGGGGGTTGGGGGGGGAGGAAAACCCAGACATATCCCTATCTGTAGTCACCCACAGTGCACAGCGACTAGCCTTCCCACCAAGCCACACAAGTATGACTCAGGAACACCTCTGAAATCTTGTCTCTGAGATAGTGCGCCTATCTAAAGATAGTGGCATTGAGCTCTCTTCACTGGAGAAACAAAAGGAATTTTCAACATTCTTGGAACATTATGGTGATCACCACTTTTTAGCATCTCAGATACTTTGCATTGACCCAGCACACCTGTCTCTGGTTAGCAGCTCTCTGTGCTGGGATAGCTTGGGCGTTTGCGTTGATCAATGTCTCTCTGGATGGTGATTTGGAAATACTGTGTAAATGAAGTTTTGGGACACATGTGCTGCCTGTTCTGCTATATCTAGGAACCTGTCACGATGAAACTGGGCCTTCAGTCTAGGTGTTCAGTCACAGGATCCTGGACAATGGAACTATGTCCTGACCTTGCATACCTGTGAACATCACAGAATGCAGTTAACACAGGCTGAGAGGCAGCCCTAGATCATGTGCCCCTAAGGATCGCAGTCAAACGTGTGGTCTGTTCATGACTGAAACATCATACGGTGTGTATCTGAGAGGCAGATGTGTGTGCTCAAGGCTTTTCTCTATGGAAAACAGAACAGTTGAAATGCCTGCTAGATTCATGATAGCACACATTTGCAATGTAATTGTGTATGTGTGTGCGTGTGCCATGTGTGCTGCATGCATGTTCATGTGTATCCAGAAACACTGTGTACGTGAGCAGATACATGTGAGCAGGCATGCAGAAGCCAGAGGACAGCTTCAAGTGTCATTCTTCAATAGCCATCTACTTTGTTTTGAGATGGGCTTTCCCGCTGGCCTGGACTTTGCTACGTAGGGCAAGCAGCAAGCCCAGGGCAGCAAGCCTGTCTCTGCCTCCCCAGCTTAGGGATTACACACGCACACCACCACACTTGGCTTTAAAACAAACGAACAAACTGGGGATCAAACTCAGGTCCTTGTGCTTGCCAAGACATCACCCCCCCCACCCCCACCCCAGCGCCCTCAGAGCAGACTAACTCAGGATTAGCAATGCTGTAGATGTGCAAACCGTGGCATAAAAACTACGGCCATGGACTGCTGAGACATTCTGTGCCACATTTAATGTTGCGTGCTTCTGTCTTAAGAGTGAAGACTTCACACAGTGAAGATCTGGATGCACCATTTAAGACCCAGTATAGTGGCGCGCGTCTTTAATCTTAGCATGCCGGAGACCAAGGCAGGTGGATTTCTGTGTGTCCGAGGCTAGCCCGGTGGACGCAGCGAGCTCCAGGACAATGAAGGTTACAAAGCAGAATAAGTAGCTGAATAAAGTAAGTAACTAACTAACTAACTAGCTAACTAACTAACTAACTAACTAACTAACAAAGCCATCTCTAAGTCCTGACTTGAAATAGGATCACTGTGGCTCATCCCCAGCAGACGTGGATGCCGAGTGAGCACAGGTCCTGCCCAGTGAAACCTCAGCATGGACTGAGAGGAGCTGGGAACGTAATCCTAGTCTAACTTTCTAAAAGACCCATGGGGGAGGGGTGCACGCGGCTCTCTTACTGCCCCACTGAGGACACGAGGACCAGCAGCTTTGCTTGGTTCTGTGTACCCACGGCCCTGCTCTGCCTGCCCACCCGGAGGCAGTGCAGCTCTGAGAGGCTCTGGGGACTCTGTAAGGACAGCCAACTCTGAGTGAAGGTCTGGGGCTGAATCTCATCAGAACAACATGGGCCCCGGGCCCAGCCTGGCCTTTGCCACAACAATGTGCTGTTTCTTATCCATGATACTCACTTTCCAGGTAATGCAAATGAACAGGTGGGTGGTAAGAGGTAGGGGTGGGATTTGAAACGGTGAACCTTCAGCTGTGAGAGGGATGGAGGAAGAGAAGGCTATATTCCAGGCAATATATTACAGAGAATGTGAAATAAGACAGGATGTCAGCAAGGACATTCCCAGAGGGAAGGACAGCCTAGGACAAGGGGAGCCTTAGGTGGACCCAGAAGATGACTCATTCTCAGTAGGCCCAGGAGGAAATGGCTGTGATGGAGGCTGTCACGAAAACTGCTGCTGCACACTGGGCAGATGCCAAGGTGCTGACCTGGTTTAAAGGCCACACTGCAGCAATGCTCTCACTAACCCCTCCCACAGTGGTTCTCAGCCTGTGGGTCTCGAACCCTGGGGGTTGACTGCACCTTTCACAGGGGTTGCATACCAGATATTTACATACGAGTCGAGCAGTAGCAAAAATCACCGTTATGAGGTTGCAATGAAAATAATTTTATGGTTGGGGGTCGCGGTTACTACAACACGAGGAATTGTATTAAAGGGTCACAGCATTAGGAAGGTTGTGAACCACTGCCCTTCGTCGTCCCCTTAACACACATATGCTGTCCACAGTAAACACTAGATCCCCTTTCTTCTCTCTTCAGCCCTTTCTGTCTGTGGATTTGCATATACGATGCATCTTCTATGCAACAAATCATATAGAAACAGAATTTGCCCCCTTGTGACTGGTTTACTTAACTCTGTACAGTTAGTGTGTGAGAGCGCATCCTTCCCAGGCAAGGGTGAGTAATACTGCACTGTATGCCTATAGCACACCCTACTCCTCCTCATCCACCCAATGGTGGACTCTCGAGTTGCTCTTGTGTTTCAGCTCCTGAGAAGGACATCACCATGAACTTTCGTGTCCAAACATCTGTTCAAGATCTCGCTTTTAATTCTCTGGGGTAAAAATTCAAAGGTAGAATTTTTGGCCAGCTCTGGCAAGATACACCTATAATCCCAGCTATTTGACAGGTTGGGGCCGGCAGATCACAAGTTCAAAGCCAGCCTAGGAAACTGAGGAGACCGGATTCCTTGCCCCAAACCATAATTACTGATCATGTTGTGACTTTAGTTTTAATTGAAAACTTGAGAAAACTCCATGCTGTTTTCTATAGTGGCTGCAGCGTTTTAGATTCTGAACCTGGGCTTGTGTACTTCATTCCATGCTACCTTGGAAGTGTGCTTTAGCTACAAAGAACACAGATACAGGGATGGGGGCAAGGGCAGGCCCAAGGGCAGGGGCAGGCCCAGGGGCAGGCCCAGGGGCAGGGACAGGATGAGTCTTTGTTCTTAGAAGGCAGGAGGGAGCCTGTCCCATGCCAGAAGCTCCCATGGAAGTATCCTCAGTTAGAGCCCAGGGAGAAACCAGGCAGAGACATTTACACAGAACACAGAGGGAATGATGGGCTGCTGCAAGTTCAGAGGAAAAGGAGATGATGACAAGATTATCTTGGTGACACGTCATGGATCTTATTGAGTGTGACAGGTGTCACGAGCCAGATTTTGTCTCTTACAGTGCTATATAGTGGGCCCGGGGGAATCTCTCTTTCAACATTCCTTATTTACCCAGGCAGTTCAAAGCTTCAGAATTCATCTCTACATTTGGCATCACATCCTGGGGTCACAGGGACCAGGATACAAAGATGAATTGATTTTGGTGCCCACAGACAAGCAGGGAAGCTGATGCAGCAATGTACCACCCCCGACAGCACACAGAAGGGCATCTTTGGGATGCCCAGGGTATGGGCCAGCATAGAAAAAAGTCTATTTGTAACTAACATGCCTGGGAGGAAAAAAAATCCCACATTCCAGGGTGTGGCTGCATCTCCTCGGGCTCAGAATCCCATGGCCCATGAGGCACAGGTTACCCAACTGCCAACGGGAGAGCCAGTCCTGACCCAGCATTTTCAGAACATGGCTGTGCATTGACATAGGACTGTTGAGAGAAGGACCGAGTCTCTGCGTTTTCTTCAGAGGTTCTAACTTTTGTTTAGACTCATCCCCCTTCCTCCATCCCCAGCCCAGTGAAAATAAAGCCAATCTCTTTGAAGCCAAGCTTTCTCATGAGCAGGAAAGCTGTGGCCTATTCTGATGCACACCCACCCAAGAGCCGTGTGCTGTGTGAACCCAGAGACAGCTGAGAGACAGATGTGCTACGGGGCATCGGGCCAGGCTCTGATCACACCCCCAGCCCTCCTGGGAACATCTGCAACGGGACACTTTTCCTTTGCAGGCCACATTGCCCTGAGCCCCTTCTGTTTATCCTTAGCCCCCTCCCAGACAAGTCCTTCCCTCTACCCTCTATGTCCCTGCAAGCTCCCCCTGCAGTCTGACCACTGGGTGAGAGGGACATCTTTAAATGTCATTGGACAACCAGGAACCATCAAGCTTACCCTTGGGTGGGTAGAGAAGGCTCAGGTTTAACACTGGTACCACATCTGGCCAGGGGTTTCTACAGGGTGAGCGACACTGCCCAGCCAGAGACAGGGAGAGCTTCCAGAGGCACAGATCTTTCCCTTGGATGCCTGGGACCCTCCCTCTCCCTGTCCCCCCCCCCCAACTCCAGGCTCTTTAAACTTCAGCCCCAACCTTCCCATCCCATGCACCCAGCTCTTCACACTCACCCAGAAACAGAAACATCAGCGTAACCTTTGCAGCCTTTCAGGCCCCACCCACCCTTCCCTGGGCTTGGACAGCCTCCAGCTTCTCCACCCTTGGTCACCCCTGCCCTCCTGGTATCCGTGTGAGGTACTCAGTTCTCACTCCCCTTCTTCTCAGGAGCACCCTGCCCTGCCTGCGTCCCTTCCTTCCATTCCCCACCCGCCCCCTCTCGTCTTGCTCCCAGAGCTCCCACCTATGTCTCGTCATGTCCCTGACCCACTGTGTCCTGGCAAGGATTTGAAGGAATTCTGTGGCCACATGCTGGTGCTCAATGTCACTGCGACACAGTCCAGTTTGCCCTGTCCTGCACGCATCTGCCGTCTCTTCCGTGCCACTCTCTGCTTGAATGTCTGTGATCTCTCTTGAGCTTCCTTTTCTCCTCAGCTTGTTACAATGGTTCCTGAGCATCAGAGCAAACACCTATAGCATCCCATGCATCTTGACAATGAACCTGGACCTTCTTTCACCTAACCTGTTTCTCCCTTGGGGTCCTCACAGCCACCTGGGGAGCTCCCGAGGAGACCTCCCAGATCCTCCTGCCTGCCTCCTTCTATCTAAAGAAGCTGAAGCCATCCCACCCCCAACAGCTGTAGACATATCATCATCATCATCATCATCATCATCATCATCATCATCATCATCATCATCTACTTCTCTGCCCCAGGACTGACAAGCAATTTCCCATCATGTCCCATGCCCTGATGTACCCATGTCCCTCTTCTAACCACCTATTTACATCACTGAACTCACAGATGTAGGCTTTGCACATCTTTCCCTGCCTCTCCCTGCCTCCTTACACTACACTCACAGATGAAGCTCTCCCTATCTCCCCCTGCCTCTTTCTGTTTTTCCCTGCTTCTCCTTGCTTCCCCTGCCTCCTTACACTCCACTCAGAGATTCGGCTCTTCCTGCCTCTTCCTACCTCCCTCTGCCTTCCCTACCTCTCCCTATCTTCCCCTGCCTCTCCCTGCCTCCCCTGCCTCTCCCTGCCTCGCCCTATCTCCCCCTGCCTCTCCCTGCCTCTCCCTGCCTCCCCTGCTTCTCCCTGCCTCTCCCTGCCTCTCCCTGCCTCCCCCTGCCTCACCCTGCCTCCCTCTGCCTCCCCCTGCCTTCCATACCTCCCCCTATCTTCCCCTGCCTCTCCCTGCCTCCCCTGCGTCTCCCTGCCTCTCCCTGCCTCCCCTGCCTCCCCTGCTTCTCCCTGCCTCTCCCTGCCTCTCCCTGCCTCTCCCTGCCTCTCCCTGCCTCTCCCTGCCTCCCCCTGCCTCGCCCTGCCTCCCTCTGCCTTCCATACCTCCTCCTATCTTCCCCTGCCTCCCTCTGCCTCCCCCTGCCTTCCCTACCTCTCCCTATCTTCCCCTGCCTCTCCCTGCCTCCCCTGCTTCTCCCTGCCTCTCCCTGCCTCTCCCTGCCTCCCCCTGCCTCGCCCTGCCTCCCTCTGCCTCCCCCTGCCTTCCCTACCTCTCCCTATCTTCCCCTGCCTCTCCCTGCCTCCCCTGCCTCTCCCTGCCTCTCCCTATCTCCCCCTGCCTCCCCCTGCCTCCCCTGCTTCTCCCTGCCTCTCCCTGCCTCCCCCTGCCTCTCCCTGCCTCCCTCTGCCTCCCCTGCTTCTCCCTGCCTCTCCCTGCCTCCCCCTGCCTCCTTACACTGAACTCACAGATGTAGAACCTGCTTGCTCAGCACATTTAACTTTCACATCCTCAATCACTCTGTACTAGAAGAGAGCTTTTAGTTACTTCTTCCCAGGTCCTATTTATACTTCTCAAATGAGGGGATTCTTCCCCCTAGAAGCATTTTCCCCTTGGGCCAAGTTTCTCCCAGTCTTGCCATATGGACCATAATGGACTGCTTAGCAACATGCTATCCCTGTGTGAAATAATGAGCAGTTAAGTGGAAAATACAAAACAAATCAGAACTACAAACAAACAAAAATCCCAACCCAAACCAAACAAACAAGCAAACAAACAACTCCCCCGAAAAACCAAAACCCAAATGAGGGCACATTGTGTGCCGTGTGTACATGGGAGCTGTTGTGGATCTGCCCCTATGCAGAGCTGAGCCATCTGAGGCTGTACACATGGGAAATGTCTCTTGCTGTGGGGGGTGGGTCTCCTTGTCATCACGCTGAAGCCAGGACCCAGCTGGGGCAGAGACTGGAGACCCTGCAGAGCTTCTGCCTCCATGCCCTTCCTCCATTCTCCCCGCCCACCTGCCCACAACCAAGAACCAGCTGGAGGTAGCCCACAAGGTATGATGGGGCCTGCAGCCATATATTGCCAGGGAAACACAAGGCCCCCCATCCATAGAGGATCAGTTCCAAGACCCCAGTGGATGTCTGAAACCACAACAGTACCAAATCCTACGACTTAATCTTTTCCATCTTAATTAGGCTCTCATTTGCTTTGTGGCCACAAGGCCTGCACTTTGAGGGAAAACCCCTAAAGTGGCACAAATTTCTTTTGCCTTCTTCATCATTTCATGGATAGAGAATTAGTTTGCACACATCTTAGTATCCTTGGCGTACTTCTTTTTTCTTTCCTTAAACCAAGAGCCTCCATTTTTTCCACTCACGGAAGAAGCTATAAAGGGGCACATGGAATGCTGGGAAGATGATGCCATAGGGTGGTGTACACCTGTAATTCCAGCTACTCAGAGCAGAGAGACAGGAGGGTCACGAATGTGAACACAGCCTTTGCAACTTACGAACTCAAGATTGCTCAGTGGTACCATTGCTAGCATTCACAATGCTCTGAGATTTATCCCAGTGTTAGGAAAAAACAAAAACAAAACTAAAGCTACTCAAAATGAACATACAAGAATAAGGTTGGCTGGGTAAGTGCTTGGTAGGTAAGAGTGCTTGCACCACTCATCAGACCTTGAGTTTGGCTGCACAGTGCCCATTTGAAAAGGCAGGCATAGAAGTATCACTGAGGCTTGCTGGCCACTAGCCTAGTTGACAAATGACAGGCTAAGGGTTCAGAGAGAGACTGCCTCAAAGGAATAAAGTGGAGAGTGACTGAGCAGGATGCACGATGTTCTTGAACACCGTTTTGCACACCTGTGTGTTGCCATACACATGAATATATGGCATGCACACAATAAATAATAGAATAAGGTTGGGGCCAGCTAAGGTATCTGCTTTTCCATTAGATCCAAGTTTGGGTCTTAGCACCCACATCAGGAGGCTCACAATCTCTCTGTCCTCGTCCTCCTTCTCCTTCTTTTCCTCTTCTCTCTCTTTCTCTCTCCTTCTTCTCTCTCTCTTTCTCTCTTCTTCTTCTTCTTCTTCTTCTTCTTCTTCTTCTTCTTCTTCTTCTTCTTCTTCTTCTTCTTCTTCTTCTTCTTCCTCCTCCTCCTCCTCCTCCTTTCTCTCTCTCTCTCTCCCTCTCTCTCACATACACACAATACATGCATACCCCACAACTAAAAATAAATCTTGAAAAGGAAGAGGTTTTAGCAAAGGAACAGCCAACCCTTCCAGTGCATGTAAAAAAGGAATGAGCCCCATGAGTTCATGCTGTGTAAATACTGAAGACTTACAGAGTTAACAAGATGAAGGTGTCTTTGGTCTCCTGAGACCTAAAATGTGTTTTTAGTTTATGAAATTGAAATTTGGAAACATGACCTGGATGTTTTGCTTTCTGTAATTTAGGAGCAGAGGAGAGGAAAAGGGAAATCCTAACCAGGCAAGTCACTGCCTCTCAAAAAGAACCAGCTACCCAGCAGCTTGCCCCTCTCCAGTTACGATATGGCCCACATTACCCCACCAGGACGGCAAACAGTCTGGTGTCTGTCAGTCATTCCCTGGATGAGGAGGGCCTCACTACCGAATCATTTTGGTTTTGCTTGTGGGGAGGTTACAATAGTAGAGATCAAACCCAGGGCCTTGAGTACTCTAAGTTAGCTATGTAGGACTGGGTCACGCTCCAACCACAGGAGACTGAAAGCCACCCAAGCCTAGGCACCAGTCATTCATCAAGGAGCAAAGGCCATGCCAGGCTGTCTTCAGGCCACAGACCATGTCCATCAAAGATCCTGACATGCCTATAAGCCTGTGTGTGGGCAGCTCTCATCAATGTATGCAGCAAGCTTGCCCTTGGGAGGAATGCAAAGGGCAGCCTGTATTCCATACAGTAGTACAGCGTTGTGGGGCAAGACACTGGCAAGCATCTATAAGCCTCCGTCTGACGAGACAGCTGCCATAAAACTCTTGATCCACAGAGACATTATGCGCCTGTAATAGGGCACAGGTGGGTCCTGGGGACCATTTCCTCTCAAAGCTCCCACCTAATGCTTCTCTTAGTTTTTGATACAGGTTGACTATCCATCATTCTAACTCTTTGGGACCAGAGTAACTTTTTAAAAGGATACTTTTAAAGGATAATTTTAAAAAAGATTCTGCGATACACATGTGCCTACACAAAATGAGATACCTTGGGGGTGGGACTGAAGCCAGCAATGCCTTGCTTGCACCTTACGTACACGGCCTGAGGGTGACCTTGCACTGGTGTTAGCTGTGCCCCACCCCATGAACATTGCCCCCACTGTAGCATCTTGGATTTTGAAGGATCATGGATTTGGATTTCCTAGTAAGTGGTCCTTGTACTTGGTCTATAATCAAAATGTTCATGGTGAACCCATGGACACAGAGGTCATGAGCCATGGTACAGTTAATCTAGATAGCTTCAGTAATGAGAGACATATGGATCCTATGTCCCAACCTCTGCTCTGAACAAAGAACTGGATTTGTCTCAAACAAAAAACAGTTCAAGGCCAGGTTTGTCTACATAGTGAGTTCCAGGACACTCAGGGCTACAGAGTAAGATCCTGCTTTAAAATTAATTAATTAACTCAAAATAAACAAACAACCCCCCCCCCCCAACAAATATAAAAATCAAGGCCAGCAAGATGGCTCTGTGGGTGTGCCCAAGCCTGATTACCTGGATTTGATCCTGTAGCCCATGTAGTGGAAAAAGCACTGAGTCGTAAGTCCTTGAATGGGACTCTGAGTCCCTGGTCCCTTCCTCTTCGTCATCATGTCCTGGCCAAGAAGAGAGCATTATGTGTTCCACCAGAAGGTGCTGCCACAAGCCCCAAAGCAACCGAACCACGTGTCCATGGTCTGAAACTGAAAAACCCTAACAGCGATGGCAAGCCAACACCAGAAGAGATGCAGGCAAGTTCTGGGAGCTCTACAAGGTCTCGGTTGAGGATGTTTGGTTGGGAATCAGCCCAGACCATGAAGCCCTGAAACTGTTCCTGTTTAAGCCACGGATGGAACTCTTCATCCTCTGTATCCATGGAAACACTAACTGGGGGAGAGGACTATTCTCTTTCATTTGTTGCCATGCATTATCAGTGCATGTGATTATTTCCATTACCAAGCAGACGGACAGACGGCGGGTGTTAAATAGGAACTGACAACCCCCAGGCAAATGCTCACGGAGACCTTGAAAGCAAGCCATTGGAAGGAAGCTGATTGGTGTGGCCGGATTCTGATGGTCTTGCTCTGGGAACCTCCATTGGCATGGAACACGATGGAACACTGCTGTGTGGAGGGACAGGCGAGCGAGCGCCTGCCCCGTGGGCTCTGAGCCTAGCTGTCACCTGAGGCAATAGCTATTTATGGGAGACTCTCCTGCCTTGTGTGACAGCCAACAAGGACTTTGGAAATCCAAATGCTCATGGGATGAGCGTCAGCAGGCATGGCCTGTGTCAGGGGCTAGAGAACCAACCTCCTCTCTTATTTCTAGAGGACAATTATATCCAGAGGCGCCTTAGATTATTTTCTGAGATATGATCTCATGTATCCTAGGCTGGTGTCCAACTCACAAAGTGACTAACGATGACCTTGAACTGCCGATCCTCCCAAGTGCTTGGATTATACATGCACCACATGCCCAGTTTATACCGCACTGTGAATTAAACCCAGGCTGCTTGCATGCTAGGCAAGCACACCGCCAACTGGACCACATCCCTAGCCCCTTCCCTACTCTTTTTTTGCCAGCATTACCCTAAGTTCCTCTGGGAAGCCACCCTGTTTCTGATTTGGGTAGAGCTGATGCTGATGCTTGACCTGAAGCTTGGCCAAGCAAAGCCTCGTATCCACTTAGTCTCCATGTCAGGGGGTGAACAGGTTCAGGGTGAGCAGATGGCCACTAGAGCAGACCGAGAGTTCTCATAGGACCTTCATCTGGTAAGACACGTGCCTCAGCTGGCAGAAGCTGGCTTTGCTCTTGTAGGAAAGTGCCTGTCTGAGAAGGGGGCCACCAGAGCCAAGAGACAGATCAGAGGCTGTCTTACTGCCTTGGGAGAGGCAGGGTGTGTATATGTGTGGGGAGTGCTTGCTGTAAGGCAGGCGGTGTGGGGGGGGGGCGGAGTGCTTGCTGTTCAAGTAGGAGGGTCTGAGTTCGAATCCCCAGAACCCATGTGAAGCCAAACATGGAAGCACATGTCTGTAATCCCAGCGCTCTAGGTATGAGATGGGAGGTGGACCCAGGAGAATCCTTAGACTCTTAAGGGTGAGCTAGCCAGGTATATGCATTCTGTCTCAAAGTGGAAGGCAAGGACTGGTACCCAAAGCTGTCCTCTGACCTCCACACAGGTGTCAAGGCACAAACACACCCAGATGCAGGCACAGAAATGTTCATGTTTGTGAAGGAAGCTACTTGCTGTGGACAGATTCTGATGGTCTTGCTCTGAGAACAAGAGCATGCACACACTCACACACACACAGACACAGACACACACACACACACACACATATAGACACACACACTTAGACACACAGACACACACATAGACACACAGACACACACATACACACACATACACACACACACACACATAGACACACACACATAGACACACACAGAGAGACACACACAGAGACACATACACAAACTCACTTTTACACACACAGCACAGAAGGTGTCACTGTGCCTGTAACCAGCAAACCTGAGTTCAATAGACTTCTGATATTGAGACCACTATAAGCTAGGCTTCTGACATTTGCAATAAAGGAGTCCAGATACAGGTATGGAAATGAGGGGTGAGGAGGCTAGGAGTCTGTGATGGGGCATTTCCATTTCTGTGCTTGGGGGACACACACAGAGAGGACCCAGCATCCCATGAAAGATTTGAACCCCTAGATTGTGGCTTCAAACTCAGGACTACAACAGAGAGAGCTACCGACTGGGCAGAGGCTGTCTTAACAGTATCAGGTTTAAGGAATGCCTCTGTTCTACTGCCTTCTAGGCCCCTGCCTATTTCATAGTGTCATGTGACAACATTCTCCACTCTCATGTTGTCAAGTCTCTGCCTTCTACAAAGATGGGCCATTTCGTTGTGGCTTTTTAGGGTGCAATGGTAGGCCGGACTGAGGCAGTCAGAGCCACAGTGGGGAGGGGGCAATGAGTACAAGGTGACTCATTCCTGGCAGACATGCCCATCTTGTGGCCCATGGGTCACATGCAGCCCTGGAGAGCTAGGAATGTGGCCCAACACAAAATCATCAACTTACTTAAAATATTATGAAATTTTCTTTTTTGAGGGGGGATTTTTTTCCTGTAACTTGCTTGCGCAGGTCTTAAGTGTGAACTTTGCAGATGACAACTTCATGTTGCAATGTCAAAATGCTGGACTCTTCTGGTAGAGCATATGGTGCAGCAGGAGATCCAAAGTCAAGAGGGAAAGGGGGTGACGTCACAAGAAAAGGCCAGAGAAAGGAGATTCCCCAGAGCGATGGATGGGCAGCCAGCCATGGGCTAGTGTGAAGCAAATTCACACCTGAAGAAGACCTCACTTACAGAGCTTTTCCTGCTGAGCTGGGTAGGAAGTGGGAGGGGCATCCTTGGTGGAGTGAGAGCCTTCCACAGCTGTCCAGATGTTTTCACAGGGTCATGGCCCCAGCCTCCTTGCTCCCATGAGGAGGAGACTGGTCTGGTCTGGTCTTTGTCTGTAGTACTGGCAGCCTTGTCTCCCTCTCTGGGCCCCTGAAAGCTCCAGCAGGCTGCTGGGGGCACCTTCCGCTGCCAGGAATACATTTCCTACTCTAATTCTATTTCTGAGAGGTGGCTGGCCCGGATGCCTGATGTGTCAAATCATCCCGAACAAACTGTCCCTCCAACTTTGTCATCAACAGGCTCAAGGCTACATAGTCTTTCCAAAGAGCGGGGAACAGCTGTGTGTGCTCAAGTAGGGACAGCCACAGTAGCCAGTTGGGACATCTCTCTGTGGTCCACCCTGGGACCCATTGGCTTCTGGTCACAAACTGCTACTCAGATTCTCTGCTTGGCTGAGAAGGCTACAGGTGAGAAACCTGGCTGAAGTCTCATAGGACTCAGCCACAGACAAAAATGGCCTCAAATATATTCCTCAGACAATCCTTCACACACACACACACACACACACACACACCTCACACATGGAACTCACACTCAACAGAGACTTACATATCCATGAGTCAGAAACACCTGGACACTTTCCTTTAAAATAGAACTGAATTTTAAATCCGAGGAGAAAGAGCTAGAACATACTTGGAGTCTGGGCAAACCGGCGTTGGGCCAAGACATCCATCTGTCTCTGAATGGGATGCCTGCTCCCTTCCAGCAGCCTTTCCTCACTTCACCAGCCCAAGGGTGCTAATTCCTGTTTCCGGGCCATCTTCAATCGACATCTCCACCCTTCTAGTCGACTGCCATCTTGAAACCCTTGTCCCTTAGTGTGCCAAGCTCTGGCTTTAACTATTTGCCCTTTGAGGTTGTTTCCTGCACTTAGCCCATCATGAGTGTTCATTCATCCCATGTCAACATGCTCTTGGGGAGTGATTTGTTAATCAGCCTGCTTCCCACCACTACTGACACAACATGGAGGGTAGTGAGATGGATCAGCCGGTAGTAGCACTTTCTGTGCAAGCCCGATGGCCTGAGTCCAGACTCCTGAATCTATATTTAAAAACCATGCATGGTGGCGTGCACCTAAAACTCCTACAGAGGGATGGGAGGAGAGACAAGGGAATATTCTGAGGTCAGTGGTATGGACTACACAGCAGGGTAGAAACAACAGAAAGGAGAGAACCAACTCCTGCAAGTTGTCCTCTGACCTTCATGCATGCTATAGAGAATATGTGTGCTTGTATACACACACACACACACACACACACACACACAATACAATATTGTAGTTTGGGTAAGTACTAAAGACAAAGGTCTGTTTGGCTCCTGGTTCTGGAGGCCCAAGGTCAAGGGCTGTGGCTAGTGATGGCTTTCTTGCTGGGAGCATTCTCAAGAGCTGCACATGGCGAGAGGAGAACACCAGCACGTCTGCATCTCTGCCTGGTCATTGTCCCTTTTCTTGGAAAGCCACTGGGACCCAACCACGAGGACTCTAACCTGAGTCTAATCCTAGTCACCTCCCAAAGCTATCCCCTAGCACCACAGTCAGACTAGGCTGCTGCACCTTCACACTGTTACCATGGGGATTAAACTGCAGTGCAGGTTTGGGGGACACACAGTCACCCACTAGGACAGCCAGTGCCTCCACTTCCTGAAACTAACAGGAGCTGATGCTCTCTAGGACTTGTGACCCTGGAGTTGCCACCAGTCATGACACTACATACAGAGGGTATTTTATGTATTAACTGTCACATAACAACACAATCTTAACTCACTAGTCTTGAACATATAGTTATGATCAGGGACAGCAGGGTGCATGGACAGGCTAGGTCTGGCAGCTCTCTGCATGGTTACAGCTGAAGGCGCTCCCTGTGCCTACGAGTTATAAGCTTGTCTAAGGTGGTCTTATCCTCCCTCTCCCCAAGTGGCCTCCCAGAATCTTTGGAGCCAGGCAGCAAGGTTCCAAGCAGGTCCATCTTCCCAGAACACAAAAAGACTAGGCCATACTTGCTAATGTCCATCTGCTCAAAATAAGCCAGAGTAAAGCCAAGCCGAATGGGGAAAGAGCTACACAAGGCCTAAGTATACAAGGTATGGTCCAGAGCCGCCCATGTAACCGCTTAAAACAGAGGGCTGGGGGAAAGGTGTTACCACTGAAGCCTGGGAACCAGTCACACCTGAAGTCAGAGATCCACCCCAGGTTTTCTAGCTAAACCAAAGCCAACAAGCAAGCAAACACCATCCCCTTACCCCTGTGTTTAGTAAAGCCGTTTTCAGTTAGGTTTGGGTTATGGGTTAACAGACATAAATGGCTGCTCTTTGCCAAGCCCAGAGTGGACTCTGGGGACAAACTGAAATCAGCTGACTCATGCATGTGCTGACAGTTGCCACTACAAGTTTCCAGGTCTGATTCATTGTTCCTTACCCAGAGGGCCACCCTAAGCACAGAAGTAACGGCCAGCAATGGCTGCTGGTAATGTGTGATGGCATACACCATAATCCCAGTTTTTGGAAGGTGGAGATAGGATGGTATCAAGTTCCAAGATAGCCTAGGCTACATGGTAAGACCCCCATCTCAAATTTTTTTTTCTAATGAGCTGTCTTAGCCGGCTTTCCATTACTATAACAAAATATCTAAGGCTGGGAACAGCTCATGAAGAAAGGAGATTGATTTAGATCACAGTTTGGAAGGCTAAAAGTCCAAGCATGGTGCCAGTTCTGGAAAGGGTCCCTGACTACATTCCATCATGACTGGAGCATGTGGGACACAGAGAGATCACATGACAGAGAAGGGAGCCATTTGGGTCAGGCCTGATCTGTTATAATAGCCGTCTCTCAAAACCCAAAAATATCACGAGAACAGCACCAATTCCTTCTGAGAATGTCCCCCATGACTCCAATGTCAAGCCACTTAAAGTTCCCCCTCATAACACTGCCACACTGAAGACCAAGCTTCTACAATATAGACCCCAGGAGGACACACTCAAGCTATACACATGCTGCAGTAAGAGCGTATACTACATATCCTCAAATGCTATAAGCAGTCTCTCTCTCTCTGTGAACAGGTATGCATGCGTATGTGTACATATATGTGTGCATATATGTATGTAGGTATGTGCATGTACAGGTGTCCATGCATATGGTATGTGTATACATGTGTGTACATATATGCATGCAGGTGTGTGTGTAGGTATACTTGCATATGTACATACATACACATATATGCATGTGTGTGTATGCGTGCATGAACACTAGCCAGGGAGCAACTTCAGGTGTTGTTCCTTAGGCATCATCTTCTGAGATGAGCTCTCTCATTGTCCTGGAACTGACCAAACATGTCAAAGAGGCTGGCCAGTGCCCCAGAGGTCATTTTGTCTCTGGCTCCCAAGTGCTGGGTTACACCTGTGCACTACCATGCTTAGTCTTCTTTTACTTGATTGAACTCAGGGACTTGTGCTTACAAAACTCCCACATCTGCTCAGACCTCTTCCTTATAGCCCTGCCCCAAGCAGCTTCTCCCCACCTCACATCCTAGTATAGAGAGGATAAATATGAAGAGCAAGACCTCCACGCTGAACCCTAGAGATGCGTGGCAGTTCCAAGGGTGCACACACATTCTCTAGCACCCATCAAATGGTCCTGTCTAATCTCTGTCCCTCTGAGGATGAGCCGGCCTCAGTGACTTGATTGTATGAAGACTATGGCAGAAATGAAGTTGTGTGTTTTTCCAGTTCAAACAGCCGTACATGGTGGCTTTCTTAAAGGACCCTCACCTTAATGGCCCATTGACCATAGGAGGAAGCTAAGAGCCAAGAGAGACCAGGTGCACATCTACTGGCTGGGGCTCCTTCTGGGTGAGGGTCATCAATGCATGGGCACAGAGATGAGTGACAAGCCTTCAGAGGACCCTAGCCCAGCTCTTTCTAGCTCACAGCTATAAGGGAGGAGAGCCAGAGGCCCATGCAAAATGCACACTTTAAGCTTTAGGACTGTTTGTAACAAAGCAGTGGATAACTGGAAAAGAGTGGCTGAGCCTAGAGGCAAGAGACTCAGCTCATTCAATCTCCAGGTAGGGACATGCTCAGAAGAAGAGAGTTGGCCCAGAATGGGACATGAAACCAGAACCCTTGGTAGAGGAAGTCCTAGATCTGGGTTTTATACCTAGTGATTTCTTCTGGACAGCTTAAAACAAACAAACAAACAAACAAACAAACAAAAAAGCCATTCATAACACAAATTCTTTCAGAAAACAGAAACAAGACCACCGACTACCAACTTGCTTTATGAGAGCAGCATAGACCGACATTAAACCCAACAGCAGAAGGAAGGATATCATACCATCTCTCCACAAATATGTACTCCCTCTGCAGAATGCTAGCAAATCCATGCCAGTAACATATGAAGCCTAAAGACCCCAGTACACACCTTTGATCCCAGCACTTGGGAGGCAGAGGCAGCAGAATCTCTGAGAGTTTGAAGTCAGCCTGGTCTAGAGAGTAAGTGCCAAGACAGTTAGGGCTACATAGGGAAACCCTGTATAAAACAAACCCAACCAACCAACCAACCAACCAACCACTAAAGGTCCCACCCAAACAGGATTTTTCCAGAAGCATGAAGGTGGCTCTCATTCTAACCACAGCCTAGGCAACTGGCTGCATTAACAGAGGTCAAGTAGGAAGAGAAGCATCCGATCAGCCCATAAATGTGATGCATCATTTGACAGATTTTAACACTCAGTCGTTTCATTTTAGAAGCCTCTTGATGTTTTCTCTGAGTCCAGGATGTGGGCCACAGCCAACTCTATCCAGCATTACCAAAGGTCGCCGCCAAAGTGAGCCAGCAAATTAAAAAAACAAAACAAAACAACAAAAGGCTTATAAGGGCTGAAAAGGGACAAATAAAACTCTATTTATAGAGCATCTGATAGAAAATACACAGAGAGTCTAAGAGGTTATTAAACTACGAGAACTAACAACCAACTGTAGCCAGGCCACTGGATCCAAAAGCAACAATGGGGCTGGGGGGATGGGCAGGGCAGTGGGGAGCAGCCACAGCGTGGAGAAAGCCAACTTAAAATACTATCATTTAAAATAGCGCTGCAGCGATGGGTTTGCAGATAGAGGTGCCTGCTACAAGCCTGACAACCCAAGTCCTCCGACCTCCATTTGTGTACTGTCGACACACACCTCACAACGTAAATAATAAATACAATGTTAAAATAATTAAATGGTTCCCAAAGCATTAAAGTCCTAGGGCCACATCCAATAGGGGACATGTGAGACCACAAATGCTCAAAAAACATAAGATGCTCTCAAGAAGAGGTGCCTCAAGGCATGGCAAATCATCTCGACCACTTGGGGGCTTCAAGATGGCAAAGATGTGACTTCTGCATCAGTTAAGCTACACGAGATGTTTGTTTAAATACCAGCAGGTTTTATTTTTGTTTTAGGTCTGTTTGCTTTTTAGAGGTTGGCAAATTGATTGCAACATTTACGTGGAAATACGAACACCTGAGAATGGCCCAGGAGCGACGGTGTATGGATGGTTTTTGTATCGGCAGCAGCCACAAAGCTTTCTTAATTGGAACGATGTGGTGTGGCATTGGCACATGGGTAGAAAGAGAGTCCAGAAATAGACCTGCAAAGCCACCCAAAGGAATAAATGAAAAAAGGCAGAAAAGGCCATGTGTTGGGAGGCTGCGCAGAGCTGGAATTTTCATGCATGCTTAGGAGACTAGGATCCTCTTTGGAAAACACGTCAATGCTGGTTACTGGAGTTTCACATATGCATGCCTTGTGCCCAACTCCACCATGAGGCATAAACACAAAAGAAATGCACACACATGTTCCCCGAGAGACGCACAAGATGCTCTATCCAAGTGCTAATCATAAGAGCCTCAAGCTGGATGCTGCCCAAACGGCAAAAAACGAACCACCCACAGCTCAAGCAGAACACTGAGCTGGAGAGTCCACATCCCTTGCTCTCCTTGCTTCATAAGATGCCCAGAGGGGCCAAACCACTCTATTGTGTGAGATCAGTATTATGGGCAGTCTTTTAGCATTTAGCAGTGGGTAGCTTCCATGTCAAAGCCAGGCACATCATAGCACACCAGTAACCAAGGGCTAGGAATGAATAGGGGGAGACAGGTAAGACCTCTGGATCTGGCTAGGGAGTAGTAGCCAGTCTAGGGAGTAGTCGAACTCCATGTTCAGTGAGAAACCACCTCAAAAAGTGAGGTGCAGAATATCTAAAGAAGACACTAGACACTGACCTCTGGCCTCCTCACACATGAGCACACACGAAGGGACACATTGGGACTCATGGGGCCTGTTCCTGGGTTCTGTTCGTAAAAGCTCTTCAAGCTGTAAGGGAAGTCTAGGTTCTTGTCTGAAATACGTTCCATTAAAATTAGTGAAGCAGAGAAGTGCTAACAGGTGGCCATTACAGAGGCCAGGGTACAGGATGCTAAGAGTGGCGCACAGCCTCAGGAAGACCCAGGCTTGCACCATGACCTTCACGGAGAGCTGAAAACAAGCCAGGACACGTGTGCTGAGAAAGCTGGAGACACCGGTGTGGGACAAAAATATGTGAGAAATCCACTCTGGAGGAAGAAACAGGCAGCGGAGGGGAGGGGAAGAGCAGGCTTGGATGCATTGGTGGCATGGAAGTGCAAGGGAGACCTTCTTAATACTGGACTTCTGCTTCTAAGGGGCTGTGGTGAGCACCGTCACTGAAACTAGTAACATCTGGATCAAGTAGCAAGCCAGCCACACATCAACCCGGTATGCTTCTTAGAATTACTCCATTTGAAATTCAACTGAGAAGGGGTTCGGAGCTCTAAGCATCTATCAGTGGTAGACGCACATCCCAGAGGCACAAGACAGCAGAGGTCCAGCTGGCAACGCCGGAGCCTCCCAAGAACCCTTGCTAAGAATGGCTTCAGATCTCAGAAGCCCCTGCAGTGAGGCATGGCGAAGTGAAGTTAGATCAGAAGATCTGAGGTTAGACCAACTTAAGGTCCTGCTGGAGATGGGGAGAGGAGATGTCTGAGCTCTGGAGTTCTCAGCTTAACTGACTTCGATCCGGCAATAACTCATGTGCACAGCAAAGACTCTGATGTTTTTAAAGCATGGTTGCAGCTAGAACAGAACAGCAGGATAAAAATAGCCCGAGTGGTGTACTGTTTGTAGACACTGCAGGGCCAGGTCCACTTTGAAAGAGAAGTGGGACTCAAGAGACAGACAAAGAACACAGTCGTGTGAGTGACAAGAGATGGCACTAAGTCTCTCTGTCTCTGTCTCTGTCTCTGTCTCTGTGTCTCTCTGTCTCTCTCTGTCTCTGTCTCTCTCTCTCTCTCTTAGTTCTTATTTTGGAGATAGATGCACTCCTTTCTGAGGACTTCACAAAACTGAGACGTCCTCCCAGGCTCCTTAAGCTATTCCCATGGAAACAGCAGTCGAGAACCAAGAAGATGCCTACAGTGATCCCTGGGAAATTCAGGTGAGAATATTACTAGGCAAAGGAACCAGACATTCCCTCCTTGTGCCTAGAAAGAGAACTGTCTGAGCCTCAAAGATGGCAATTTTTCTTTTAAGAACCCATACAACTCCAACAGAACAAATTTGACAGCTGCTGGTTCAGGAGGGTTCCCTAGACATTTGTATCAAGGTGCCCCGTAGGAAAACAACTGGATAGACAAACTGGGTCAATCCAGTCCCACTGTCCTGTGAGTATAGGGTCATGTTTAAGGAAACTACACACTTGAGTGGTACCCATAGGGATTCTACAGACTCTCCCAATCATACAAATATAAGGAGTGTCCATGATCTTTAATCATCTCTCCCTTCTGAACCCACTAGAGAAGGTGCAAGAACGTCTGCTAGGTTGAGTGTCAGTCCTATGCCTCCGTCCATCATTTACACCAGAAGGAAGCCTGTATGCAAATCCTTCAGCAACAGAATCAAGTTTGTGCTCGTGAGAGGGTCCACACACAAGGGAAACTTACATGTTTGAGCCAGAGAAGCCCCTGCCAATCATCCCTGTCTGTCATCACCCAAGGGCTTGCCAAACAATTAGACTGATTAGTGTTACATGCACACACACACACACACACACACACACACACACACACACACACACACACACAACTATCTGCAGAGCATCTATCCACTGAGAATATTCCATGCAGTCTTCTGATATTGCTTTTTAGACACTGTCTGTCCCCTACTGGCATGTGCCTGAAGGAGGCATGGAATCTGTGGGCTTGTTCACTAAAGTATTCTAATGCCTAGAAACTAGCTGGTATTTTATGTCCAAAAAAGTCTGTTGGATAAAATAATAAAAAGTATAATTTGCTTTGGTAAGATTATTATTACTATTACTATTATTATTATTATTATTATTATTATTATTACTAATGCACGTATGAGGGGAGAGTGTCACAGCCTATGTGTGGAGGTCAGAGGACAATTTTTGGAACTCCATTTTCTCTTTCTACTGAGTCTTCTGAAGAGTGGACTCAAGTCACCAGGCATGGGCTTAATCCCCAGCATCTCACAGACAGGATGTGGTGGCCCACACCTATAATCCCAGTGGTCAGGAGGTGCAGGTTGGAGGATTGGGAATTCAAAGCCATTCTTCTTGCTTTAGTGATTTTAAGGCCAGTCTGGGATATAGGAGAGCCTATCTCAAGCAAGTCTGATGGGGACAGTACAGTCCCTCAATGGCTGCCAAATCCTTCTTTGCTCTCTAAACTGTCCTTCCTATATGAATCTCACTGCACCTGTGGTCCTATCCTTCAACACCTTTAACATCTTCCTGCACTGGCCAGCATGCTTGTGGGGTCCAGGCCACATTCTGAATACTTCTAAGCAGTGAGCAGACAATGGGCCACTGCAAGCCCGTGAATGTCCCAAAGAGAACGACCTCACGGAGAAAGGCCAAAGAAAGTGTTTAAGAGAATAGTGGGGCAAGGTGATAGGTGGAAAGACCTTTGTGGAGCACTGAGGAACCCCTAGTGTGAAGGAAAATGGGTTTTAAAGCCTGGCCTACAGGTCATCTACAAAGCAGTGGAAAGAATCTCAGGTTCAAGGGCTCCCTGGGGAATTCATAGTTGCTCTCTATACTTTTGACCTGAAAGGATTCAAGGAGGAGGGTGTACTAAAGTCACATATATCAAGGGTCTAAGCAGAAATAACATTGCTTTTGGCAGGGGAGGTAATGACAGGAAAGGGACCCTCTCAGACTGTACTTAGTTCCAAATATTAGCCTCCCTGGAATGTCATGGTATGCAGGCTCTTCCTCACCTCCCGTAGCCCACGGTTCACTATCTTTACTACATGCCTACCATGTGCCAAGGACTTCCGCATACATTTATCTCAGTTTATTCTAAAGACAGCCCACGTCATTCCTATCCCTGAGTATGCATGAGTGGGTAGGGAGGTGAGCTAGACTCCTTTCCTGAGCAGCCTGGACTCATGGGTGGCTCAGATATAATTCACAGCCTGGCTCATCTGTACCCAAACCAGATTCTCTTCCCAGACCCCACAAAGCTTCATGACAGACTCTCTCACGGCCTGACCAATGGAAGCTCCAGGCTGAGGCATGTGCACAAGGTCTACATGAAGCCAGCAAGGTGCATCTCCACTCTCAAGATGAACAATTCCTTCATGACAATCATTGGGCTTGGGACTCTCTCGGAGATGCTTATACCATGACATCAGGCGAACCTTACCTTCCACTTCTGTCTCTTAATCTTCATGCTTAAACTCTATATTAAAAATGTATCTTAGAACCAGCAAGATGGCTCAATAAATAGAGGGGCTTGCTGCCAAAACTGACAACCTGTGTTTGATCCCCAATACTTACAGGGTAGAAAGAGAGAACTGATTTGTGTGGAATGTTCTCTGGCCTCCATGTGTGTCCTGCCTCCTCCATACAGTGAACAAATAAAACATAAACCAAAATAAAATTTAAAGGTTGAAATGTTTTCATAAACTCCAACTCAGTCTTCCTTCCTTCCTTCCTTCCTTCCTTCCTTCCTTCCTTCCTCCCTCCCTCCCTCCCTCCCTCCCTCCCTCCCTCCCTCCCTTCCTTCCTTCCTTCCTTCCTTCCTCCCTCCCTTTCTCTCCCTTTCTCCCTTTCTCCCTTTCTCTCTCTCTTTCTTTCTTTCTTTCTTTCTTTCTTTCTTTCTTTCTTTCTTTCTTTCTTTCTTTCTTTCTTTCTTTCTTTCTTTCTTTCTTTCTCTCATCACTGGGTACAGCTGCATCAAGAGGTTTCTTGCTTCCTACAGGCCTTACCCCAGTCCCTGCTTCCTGAATTCCCAGATCTGCCATGAGTTCTGGGTATTGCCCCAGCCACATTCAAATTAAAAAATTAATGCTTTTTTGCTGCCAGTAGCATTTTGCCCTAGGAAAGATATATTCTGCTAGTCAATGTGAGGACCCAGAGCTGAGATTGGGGCAGAGTTGGTTTGTTTTTATCAACAGGAAAAGAAAAGCTATGCTCATGTGAGCTAGCATGGGGTAGAATTTCAAGTTACTCTGAGCAGCCAGCTTGTCTTCTTGTAACGTGGGGCTTCCAAGATAGAACTAACTTGAAAACAGGTGTCACGATGCTATGAGCAACCAGTCTCTACACATGAGGGCTCCCATGGGAGAACTGATTACAGCTCAACCTAGCAAATGACACACACCCAAACCTGATGCGCCTTCATTACTTGTACCATACATTTTATATTTTTTTCTTTCCCAGCTTGCTCCTTTCCATTAAAATGCTCTTCACTAATGCACTTAAAGCATTCCATGGTTTTCCAAATCCAAAGTCCCCAAATCAACATTCTTCCAAACAATAACATGGTCCGGGCTATCACAGCATTGCCCCACTCCTGGTACCAACTTCTGTCTTAGTTAGGGTTTTATTACTGTGAACAGACACCATGACCAAGGCAACTCCTACAAGGACAACATTTAACTGAGGCTGGCTTACAGGCCCAGAAGTTCTGTCCATTATCATTATGGCAGGAGCATGTCAACATCCAGGCAGGTATGGTACAGGAGTAACTGAGATCTACATTTTCATCTGAAGGCCAGAGGAGAAGATTGGCTCCCATATGATTAGGAGGAGGGTCACATTGCCCACCACAACAGTGACACAATTCTTCCAACAAGGTCATACCTACTCCAACAAAGCCACACCTCCAATAGTGCCACTTTCTGGGCTAAGCATATTCAAACCATCACACATACCTTATGTGGATAAATATGTCCATAATTTTCTTTTTCTTTATATAAATTTAAGATTGATGTGTATTTTTTTTAATTACTAAGGACCCTCTTAATTATTATTAGGCAAAAACCTATTTAGTTAGTACATTTAAGGGGAAATGTGTCATTTTGAATCCCAGACTTTTGTTTGAAAGCAGCTGTATCTATCAGCAGACTTCCAAACAAAAGTCTTCATTGTGTAGACCAGGCTGGTCCAGAATTCAGAGATTTGCTTGTTTCTGTCTCCTGTGTCTGTTGTGCTTTAGCTCGGTTGCTATACCTGAGTGACATCTGTCCCCAGCTCAGAGCTGTACTTTAGCAACAGCTCTGAGGTGTGCTTGGGTGTGCACCACCATGCTGGCTGGTGTCTAAGCCTGCCATCTTAGCTCATGGACTTTGCTGTCTGAAGTGTAGTCATTTTGGGGGCATAGCTCACCATATCAACCCCTAGAATCACATATGCCAAACCAGCATGCATTTCAATCCTTGCTGGATCTCTGCAAGGCTTGAGGAAAAACAAAAAACAAAAAACAACAACTTCACTAAGGAACTATTTCTCCCCAACTCCATAACCTTAAAAGCACAGAACATATTTTTATCTGGGAATCTGAAATCAATTTTGTTAAAAGTGAGTTCTTGCCACATGTTGGTTCCCCAATGTTGTAGTAATTATTTAATCTCAACCCAGGGGATTCTACCCCACCTTTGATCATTCAGTCCATAGATAAAAACACACACAACCTTTATATTTACAACAAACCTTTAATGCACTAGAGCTGAGCAGATATCTACCCTCTAAGCTATTATTTCTACTTCCCTATCAATAACTCCAAATTGTAACTTGCTATTTTCCATCAGGGCTGCTCTTAACTTCAACTGGCCAGCCCTCATGACCATGTTTTCATAACTTACCTACCCCACAGTGACTTCTCCTCTCTCTACATCTTCTCCTCATCTCTCATGCCACAGACCCCAAGCCCAGTAACCAAAAACTCTGCCTATGTCTGTACAGCTCTAGGCTGTAGGCATCTTTATTCACCAATTGGGGATAGCTTGAGGGGCAAGGTTACCTTGTGTCACTTGGTATTATGTGAAGATTCTCTCATGCCTGGGAGTGACTAGGACTTGGGGGCTAGTATTTAACATTACAATACATAGCAAAAGACCAAATGTCAACAGTAGAAGGGAACATAGCTCAGCCCATGATGACTGCTCCATCATCTAAGGATGGAAGACAGACTGAGGGCCCTGAGCCAACAGTGAGGGATTAAGTGGCTCATGTGGGGCATTCTGCCTCTGCCTCTGCGAGACATGGAGAAAAATGGGAGACGCTTGGGGGCTTAGACAGAAAAGACAGGGAGGTACTTGTGTGCAGAGGTGGCCTTAGTTGTGAGGGTATTAGTTTTTTGTCTCTGTGATAAAATATCAGTGAGAATTGACTTAAAGTAAGAAATAATTATCTGAGCTCACAGTCAGCAAAGTGAGGCAAAACATTATGACAGGAGGCTGTTCATCTCATGGTGGGTGGGGAGCAAAGGGCAACAAGAACGCCCCCTCCACCCCATGATGATCTCACTTCCTTTCTAAAGGTTTCACCTCCTAAAAGTTCACCTCCTAAAGGTTTTACCACCCATGGCACCACAGGCTGATGGCCAACACTTAGTATGTGGCTATGATAGGCACATTCTAATCTGCAATATAGTAGGATGCATCCATGCAGGAGTGCCGGGGCCAACGGAGCTCCAGTCTCTGCTCCACTCAGGCAGCTAGGAACGGGGACAGAATGAATGCACAGACCACGTGAGTGATGAAGGGCACAGTAGGCATTTTGGGGAAGGAGATCTAAACGTTTCCCCACAGGGATTACATTTCCGCATCAGAGAGTGGCAAGGAGTCCAACCGGATGTGATTCATTGCTTAGGGACCCTGGCCAGCGCCACCAAAAAAAAAAAAAAAAAAAAAAAAGAGCAAGTGATTTTCCAATCATTGGCCCCTGGGGCAAACTCAGAAGTCAGTAGAGCCAAGCTTGGCCTGAGTGACATCTCAGATGAGCAAGAACAAAAATTACTATGTGCTGAAAGCATGATAAAGAGTCAGGATGAAGATTAGACACCAGAGGAGGGTTGACTGGCCATGGGTGTGGACAGAGTGCCCACTGATGGCATGTTCCACACTGCTGGATGGCGTGGAAAGCCTAGAACAGTATCGGCCACAGCAGCTTATTTATAGACTTTTTACTGCCTCTTCTTTGCAACAATCCCTATGAGACATGTCTCTGTCACTTCACAAATCACATAAACACATTTATAAAATCAACTGAAGCCCATGTGTACAGTAGTGAGAGCTGAGCTGCCCTTCCTCCAGGCCTGACCCTGCCTTTGAGTGATCACAGAGCAGAAGTAGCCACAGACAATAGAAATGGCACTCCCACTCCATTGTCGGCTCACAGGTGCTGTGGGTAAGGGGTACCCAAAGTGTTGGGGTGGGGGTGGTCAAGGAATCAGGAGCAACTGATTCTTCTGAAAAAAAGAAGAAACATCTCAGGGAATGGGATCAAGCTGTGTTTAGGGAATGGATCCAGATTCCTCGGTAAGGAGAGGGGAGAGACTTTAAAATGTTTTTTTAAGATTTAAAATATATGTGTGAGTATGTGGGTATGTATTCACGTGCTGTGGAGGCTAGAGGAGGGCATGGTATTTCCTGGAGCTAGAGTTATATGCAGAAGTGCCTGGGCCAATGGAGTGCCAATCTCTGCTGCATTCAGGCAGCTAGGAACAGGTACTGAACGAATGCACAGGCCTGATGTGGGCTCTGGGACCCAAACCTCTGCAAGAGGATGTGCTCTTAACTGATGACCCCTCCCTCTAGTCCACAGAGTTCACTTTTAGTGGGTGCATAGACATTCATGATATTTGGATGCATGCACACACTGAGTAACCAAGAGCAACCTAGAATACTTGGCACATTCAGTGTCACTTCTTTCATTGTTCAAAATCCTCTGTTTTGAAAGAGGGACTAAGTTCCTGCCAATGGCAATCATCCTACCGTGCAAAGCATGGCCAGACCTGATCCCTCCTGCCCAAATGCAACTTGGTATCTGGGGCCAATCTCTCCTCTCTCTCCCTCTCTACTTTTGTAAGATTAGCCTTTTAAGATACCATATGAGTTGAGACCACAAGGAACTTGTCCTTCTGTAGCCAGACTATGTTTCTTGGCTGGCTGGGTGTATCCATGTTGCCACAAATCACAGGATCCTGTCCTTTTTAATGACTGAATAGAATTCTGCTCTGTGTATACATTCCCGATTTTTCTAACCATCTTCCAGTCATTCTTTCATCTCCGATATTGTGAGTCATGTCACAAAGAACACAAAGGAATGCCAAGAAGGTTCCAGGCTCATGGATGATGATGGAGAACCTGAGTAATGCAGAAGGACACGGGAAGAAGTTATGATCTGAGGGATGGGCTCCAGGACAGGTCAGGAAATAGATTGAGAAGTCTGGAGATAAGGACCTTGTTTGTACTCGACAGTAAAGAGGGAAGTCACCGAACCCTATTAAACCCGAGACTTCCTCCCGCACAGCCAGGGGAAGGCCTTGGGTGGCTGCCAGAGGTAAGGATGGCATAGCCAGGAAGGGCTCAGTGGATGCCTGGAGGGCAGGAAAAAGGAACTTATGGGTGAGAGAAAGTGAGAGTTCCAGCAGGGTGGAACAGGAGCCATGAGGTAAGGAGTGGGAAGCGAGATGCTGAGTCAAGTGTGAACTCACTGGGCCGCAATAGCCACACATGCAGGCAAGCATTACTCTGCAGGGGCCTGGGAAGTCACCTTTGGGTGAGAGTAAGGTTTCAATTGGTTGACTTCAGGAACCCAGATTGCTCTCTACACGCGGGTGGATCTTCTGTCAAACTGTAAATAGAACCAAAGGGCCAAGCAAGAGAGAACGTTCGGGAAGAATACCTCCATACTTTATGAATATCACCAGCGTTTGGTTCTGTAATATAGGTTCTGTATATATGTCTTTGGTCTCAAACCAGAATGTGAATTTTTGTGCTCTCCAGCCCGAGTGGGAACTGAAGACCCTGCTTTCCCCCATGATTCAGACACATGGCCCACACATAGGTCTCCCTGATTGACCTCCTGGCCATATGGAGACTTTAAGGTAAATCTCTTCCCCTCTTCATGGCTGTAGTCCTCAACTTAACTGTAACTCAGCATTCAGCTTTAGAATGATTCCAAAGCCGTGTGTGTTAAAAAGTCCATCAACCTTTTAATTAAGCTGGGCTTGGTGGTATGCCCAGCCCTCAGGAGGCAGAGGCAGAGGCAGAGGCAGAGGCAGAGGCAGAGGCAGAGGCAGAGGCAGAGGCAGAGGCAGAGGCAGAGGCAGAGGCAGAGGCAGAGGCAGAGGCAGAGGCAGAGGCAGAGGCAGAGGCAGAGGCAGAGGCAGAGG
This sequence comes from Mus musculus, assembly GCF_000001635.26. NCBI lineage: Eukaryota > Metazoa > Chordata > Mammalia > Rodentia > Muridae > Mus > Mus musculus. The sequence continues at coordinate 51,327,928 of NC_000077.6, read as the reverse complement.
CAGAGGCAGAGGCAGAGGCAGAGGCAGAGGCAGAGGCAGAGGCAGAGGCAGAGGCAGAGGCAGAGAAACATCTGAATTTGAAGCCAACCTGATCTATAGAGAGAATTCCAGGCTAGCGAAGGCTACAGAGTAAGATTCTGTCTCACCCCCCTCTCCAAATTTCACTTTAGTTTTGTGCAATATGTCCCTCTCTTGATATTTAGTAAGCACAGCAAGTCGCAGTCCCTAGACATCCCCGTGACAACAAGGGGCGTGCTAGATGGCCTAGGTTGCTAACTAAGTCCTTGATAGCCCAGACTTCTCCATGTTTGCCATTTCTGGCATTTCTTCTGTTCATCTTACTGTTAACCATGCTTTCAAGGTAGTGTTGAGTACTCTGTAAATAGATGCATCATAGGAAAATGGCACCCTTAGATTTTCTTCTAGGGGGGCGCATATCATATTTTTCTCCATTCTCCTCTTATGTGTCTAGTTTTCCTTATTCTGTGATGTGTGTGTGTGTGTGTGTGTGTGTGTGTGTGTGTGTGTGTGTGTGCCTATAGTGCTGGACATTCCTAGGCCCCCAACATGCTGACAAGCACTTTACAACAGGGCTGTATCCCCAGCTCTTTTAAATTTGTTCTGTTGTTTAAAGATCTCATAAAGCTGCCCTGGCTACCTTTGCACTCTCTCGGTAGCCCAAGCTGGCCTTGAGTTTGCAAGCCTCTTGACTCATTGACCCAAGGGTTTGGTTTTTGTTTGTTTGTTTGTTTTGTTTTTGTTTTTTAATTCTGTTAGAATTCTACAGAATTTAATGAAATAAATGGGCTCCCTCTGGTGGTCACGAGAAAAGCTCCAAATCCCAAAGGTCAGACTCTAGTTGCATTTCAAGATCTTTATGGTGCTGGGCACATTCGATAATTAATAGACTCGGAGTGGCTAGATGACATCGGGAGAGAAGACTTCTAATTAGCATTTTCCACTCGTCAGTGAATCTACCAATTGGTTTGTAAAACCACAGCCCCAAACTATGCTCACCACATCTCCTGAATCCAGTCCTGTTTCAGGTTAGGGCAACTTCCACCCCCACCCCCTCCCTGCCCCAGGCCTTGCAGCTCCTGTGATCTCCGTCTGCTCCCCTACCGGTACCATGTTTGTGACTCTTTACCACGGGTCCTGGTGTCTCTGCAGCTCTTCTCCCCATCAGTACCCAGGGCCCTCCTTCACCTCCTCAGGACCTCTTCCCAGGAAAGGCCATTGCCACATGTTTCTCAGTGCTTCTCCACAAATCAGGCACCACTCTAGGTTCAGAGGATGTGACCATGATCAAACAGAGACAGTGCCTCCCCTGAGCACCCTCTTAGGGGCCTCTGTGATGCATCCAGATCTGCAATTCCAGTCTGCCCTCCTGCCACTTCTAGGGTCCCCCTCTTGAAATAAACTCTACTCAGACACTCCATGGTGCATCCCACAGCACACAGCCCCACTCCTTGCTAGCCCTCAGCTCATCTTAATCCCCACAGCTGCCTTTCAACAAGAGTTTAAACTTCATGCTTCCCTTTTATCTTGCTCAGGATGTCAGGCCTCAAGGCCCTGTGACCCTATGCAAGCTGGTTAACATGCCAACCAGTCTTCAAAACTCTACCCAGCTCCTACCTCCCCAGTGAAGGATTCTGCTCTCTGCAAACCAACCTGTCTGTATAGATCCTCTAGCCTCAGCAATGTCTCCTTTTAACTTTTGTAGGACTTTTCTTTGTACTACACAAGTTTACTCCGTTTTTTTTTAATTGATTGATTCTACAACTTGAAGCATCTTCTTCTAAGGATGGGTTTGCAGCGGACCCTAACGGTCTTATATGTCACCCTAACTAGGACTGGACATGTGAGTAAATGAACAAATAACCAAACGGACTGACATCTGTGCACAGAAGAGTGTGGGAAATGCGATGACATCGTTCTCCAGAGAGTTCTGGCACACGCCCATGCGCACACACATGAGGGATAAGAGCCCAGCTCAGGGTTGAAGTGCTTGTCTAGCATATACAAGGTCCTAGGTTCTATCCTCAGCATCACTGCAGAGAGGAGGGAGGGGGAGCTAATTTAAAGGGCTGGGGGAAGCTCAGAGTCAGATTGCCTACTCAGCACTCACAAGGCCCTGGGTTCAATCCCCAGCTCAGAAAAAAAATTAAAAATGACTGCCGGGCACGGTTGCTCACCCCATAACCCCAGCACTGGAGAAGCTGAGGCAAGAGGCCTGCAAAGTCAGGTTGAGCCAGGATTAAACCAGGAGGCCCTGTCTTGAAAAGAGTTCAGCAGCTGTAAAACCCGGCTATGGGATGCTCTCCTAGCACGTGTGAGGCCCCAGGTTTAACTTCTAGCACTGAAAAGAAGGAAGGAAAGAAAGAAAGAAAGAGACAGAGAGAGAGAGAGAGAGAGAGAGAGAGAGAGAGAGAGAGAGAGAGAGAGAGAGAAAGGAAGGAAGAAAGGAAGGAAGAAAGAGGGGGAAGAGGGAGGGGGAGATGGGGGAGGGGGAGATAAGAGGAGGGAGGAAGGAAAGATGGGGGGGAGAGAGAGGGAGAGAGGGGAGGAAGGAGGGAGGAAGATAGATCAGACCCGAAGATTGCCTTCAGCTCTGTCTGCTGTGGTTAGTTTAGATAACACCTTTACAGACACTCAACCTTTCCACAATATCAAGTCAGCTGGGATTTACCACTCCTGGGGGAATATATATATATATATATATATATATATATATATATATATATGCATATATATATATATGTGTGTGTGTGTGTGTGTGTATATATATGTGTGTATATGTATATATATATGTATATATATCATACATATACAATTTCAAAAATGTGTCAAATGAACATAATTTCTTGTTTGAAGAGCGCAAGCTCTCTTCCCTAAGCTCATTCTTACTCTACACCAATGGAGCGAAAACCCGACCACCAGTGGCTTTACCGCTCAGAGCGTTCTGCTTAGTAACACTCTCCACAAATTACAGCCACTCTCATCAGCTCATGTCATGTCCACACCATGCTTGGTGTTTAAAGAAAGGACTTCCACACGAGTGGGGAATTTCTACCTCTCACGTACACATTTGTTCCTTTCTGGAAATGGCTTACCATCCCGCCCCGCCAATCCCCCATGAGGTAAGTCCAGCACACACCATCTGGAGGCCACACGCAGCATCCCTGCAATACCACACAGCAATGCAGAAGGGCACAAAAAGACAATGGCGAAGATTACCACTTTTCCAGAAAGTTCCTGAGACTGCTCAAGGCAGGTGGAGTCTAATTAGAAACAAGCCTGAAGGGACAGAAGTGACAGGCTGTGCTCAGGGTTTCCGGATTCTGGTAGCATCTGATTGAATGGTTTCCAGCCTTGTGATTTCCTGTCTGTTTCTCTTACTCCTCGGTCACCGGTATTTTCTCACCCATATCCCAGGAAAGCACGAAGGTATAACTGACCAGCCCAGGAGAGCATGCTGGTGTAACTCACCAGCCCTTTGTTCTCTCCTTCCAGAGCATTCCCAGGCAATGTCTGCACCTTCTCTCCCCTCTCCATACCTGGGTGACCACATGGATCTGAGCTCATGACAATCAAGAGCTTCCTCTTGAGATGTGGAGGGGAACCTTTGCTAGGTGTTCACTCATACATTCGATCTTGACATAATCCCACGAAGTAAGTACCCTGTTTACAAATGAAAGACTGAAGCAAGTCCTGGGCACTGCACACCTATAGTACTAGAACTCAGAAGCAGAGGCAAGAAGGCCAGCATCTACTACATAGCAAATTTAAAGAGGGCAAACAAAGTCCTTGGGTGCCTGAAGTAGAGCCGGTCTTTGGCCAAACCCAGAATCTGTCTACTGTCACAATAAGAACCATCTAGCCATCTGTCCCTGGTACAAGCCTAACGGGTCATCTACTGTTTACCTAGATGTGTGAATTTTCTCTTGTTCTGGGAACAGAACTCTGATCTTCCTGGGGTAGCTACTGTCCCCCAAACCATGTTTCTAGTAGTCAACTCTCCCTCATAGCTGCATGTGTGTGTATGTGTATGTATATGCATGTGTGCACCTGTGTTCATGTGTATATACCTGTGTATAGATGTGCACATGTGTCCCTGAGTATGTATATGCACGCACCTATCTGCGTGTGTGTGTGTGTATACACAGTGTCTGTGTGTGCATATTCGTGTATGCATGCGTGTGCATGCATATATATGTGTGTACCTATATGCATGTGCGTGTGCATGCATGTGCATGTATGTGCATGAGTGCAAATGAGTGTGTGTGTGTGTACATGCATATGTTCTCCAAATCTCTTCCTGGCCTCCTTTCACCTTAAGTACCACTCTCTGAAGATCATCTCATGCTGAGGCACAGGGAAGGGTTAAGATTTCAGGTATGAATTGAAGAGTTCTCACAGTTTAGCCCTCAATACCTCCCGGTCTCCAGTCATAGGGGCTGGTGAGGAAGGACAGTGCTTATCTGGGGTGGTGCTAATCAGGATTGGCTTAGCCACAGCTATTGGCAGTCACCTTCCTACAGAGCAAGCACCCCGAGGAAAGGCAGCCTGAGAAGGACAGAGACAGAAGGTGAGTGATGGGGACAGTCCCTAAGCTCAGGGGCTCCTGAAACCAGGTCCATTTCTGAGCCCTGCACTTTAGCTATGGGCTTGATATGTTTCCAGTGTTGCATTATTCACAAAGGATGGTCAGAAGTTATTAATGTTCTCATGCCAAACAAGCAGCCAACAAACCAAGGAGGACGCTGTTTCCAGGACCCATAAGGTGAGCCATGAAGGGTCAAGATTTGAACCCAGTCCTCTCAGGCTTTAAGGTGCTGGCCCTGAGGTATCCCATGGGAGAAACACTACATCATGGCTATTCTTAGCCCAATGCAGGCCGAGTCCCACAGAGCACACTTCATTGTCAACCTGGTCAGTTTCTCCACAAACAGAAGGCATATGTCCTTCCATCCCAACCATAACCCAAGTGTGAAGCAACTCCTGACTCAGGAAGAGGTTCAGACAAAGCCAGAGTCAGACAACAAGGTTATATGCAGGCTTTCATTTCTCCATCACAGGATGGATGCAGTTTGGTGCATATTGTAGACCCTATAGACTCTATAAAGACACAGGATGAGAAAAAAAACAAAAAAAAAACAAAAAAAAAAACAAAACAAACAAAAAAAAAACCTCTCATGTCCTACAGGGGAAATGAGCTGAGTACAACTCAGGGCATCTCAACCCTGTGACAGGATCCTGTCATTAAACCAAGATGAGGCAGCACTAGCTCTATATGATATGATATGACATGATATAAGCCTGAGATCATATCCAAGAGAAACAGTAAACCCCAGAAGGCAGTACACAGCAAACAACACATGATCCAAAAGTGCCAAAAAGCTAGAGAATGGCTGGATGGCACACAGATAAGCCTGACACATGATAACTGGGGATATATATGTATATGCTATGGGCTGAACTGTGAGAACTCTTCAATGGTATATGTATATGTTTATATATTTATACATATACGATATAAACTCAATGTAAGTATAAAATATGCTAAGAAATGTGCTTAACATACATTATCTACCAAACATCACAGCTTCGTGAAGCTTAAGTGTGCTCTGACACATATGCTTGCTAAAGTCGGGCAAAAGCCTATTCTATGATAAAGTTTAAAATGCCTCATGGATTTTACCAAGTACTGTTTTGAGAGTGAAAAACTAGTATGGCTATACAGGCATATTTTTGTGAAAGTTGAAAAATTATAAATAAGCCAGGCATGGTACTATGCCGCTGCAATCCCAGCTCTCAAGGGACAGAGGCAGGAAGATCAGGAGTTCAAGGTCATCGGCTACACAGTGAGTCCTTGGCTAGGTAGTTCAAGGCCAGTAGTCTGGGCTACATGAATCTCTCTCTCTCTCTCTCTCTCTCTCTCTCTCTCCCTCTCCCTCTCCCTCTCCCTCTCCCTCTCCCTCTCCCTCTCCCTCTCTCTTTCTCTCTCTCTGTGTATGTGTGTGTGTACATATGTATGTATATATGTAAATTACCCCTGCAGCAGGTTCTCCAGTGCTGCAGCTACCAGCCATACATGGTGACTTAAATGAAAATTAGTTAAAAGAAAATAAATCTTAGAATTCAGGTCCTCAACTGTATAAGCCATATTTCAAGGGCTCAAAAGTCCTATGAGAGGAGATGGAGAGCTGGGTTGGGGGATGAGCACATACTGCTTTTGCAGAGGACACAGTTTGTTCCCAGCACCCTCTTCTGTCCTCCACAGGCACCTGCAACTCATGTGCACATCCACACCCCCATAATTAAATAATAAAAGTAAATATTTTTAAGTGATATGTGGTTAGTTACAGCTTCACTATCAGATGATGCAAACATACAGTGTCATGAGTGTTCCACAAGGCCAGACTGCCCTTGATCTGCCCTTGACCTGCCCTTGACCTGCATTAGTGTCTTTGCTATTGCTATGAAAAAATATTTTGACAAAAACAACTTAAGGAAGAAAGAGTTTATTGTGGTTCACAGGTCCAGATTCCACAACCTCCCTGAACAGTGCCACCTGCTGGGAAGTGAGTGTTTAAACACATGATCCTGTGGGGGACACATCACAGTCAAACCAAAAGAGGAGGGGCCTCTGAAATGGGGAGGAGATCCAGTGGGAGTAGGGGTGAGAGGACTGTGCTCTAGCATAGCATTTGTAGTACTTCAAATTGTTTATTATGTCGTATTTTGCTCTCCTTTCAAAAACATATTTTAAAACTTCAACCACATTTAACCTGATCATAGGTCCAGAAAGCTGGAGGCTAGCAGGATCAGGAAACTGGCTGATCATGAAGAATACAGTTGCAAGATCCTAATCTTAATTTTTGCAAATCCCCTCCCCCCATCTCAAAGTTTTACTTTCTTCATTTTCAACTGCCCACTGTCAACCAAGGTCCAGAAATATTAAATGGAAAAATCCCAGAAATCAGTAATGTCAAACCACACACCATTCTGAGTAGTGTGGTGAAGTCTCCCATCATCCTGCTCCTTTTCAGGATGAACCATCCCTTTGTTCAGTCCATCCATGCTGTATATGCCACCCCCTGCTAGTTGCCTAGCAACTATCTCAGGTACCACATTGGTTGTCATGGTACCTCAGTGTTGGTGTTCCAGGCACCCTTATTCTAGCATTAGCCCCACAGTGCAAGAGCATTGAGCTGACAATTTCAACATTTCAAGGAAAACTACAAAATGTTTCCTTTAGATAAAAAGAGGAGAGCATGATAAGACATTTTGTAAAAAAGCCCCCTCCCATAACCTTTACTCTATCTGTTGTATTTAATAGCTGTTGTTTATGTCTTGTGTCTAACCTATAAGTCACACTTTATCATAGGCATGTGTCTTGCTCAGGGTCACTATTACTGTGATAAAACAATATGACTAAAGAAAACTGGGAAGGAAAGAGTTCATTTGCCTTACACTTCCACAGCGCTGTTCATCATTGAAGAGAGTCAGGACAGGAATTTAAACAGTGGAGGATCCTGGAGGCAGGAGCTGATGCAGAGACCATGGAGGGGTGCTACATACTAGCTTGTTCTGCCTACTTTCTTATAGAGTCCAGGACCACCAGCCGAGAGATGGCAACCTCCTACAATGGCTTGGGTCCTCTCCCATCAATCACTAATTAAGACAATGCCTTACAGTTGAATCTTATGGAGTCATTTTCTCAACTGAGTTTCCCTCCTTTCAGATAACTCCAGTTGGTGTTAAGTTGACATACGACTAGCCAGCACAACATGTGTATGTAGAAAAAAAATATACACACCTATATATACACACACACATATATACACACATATATACATATACATCAATTATGTAAATTTAGTATATGAGGAATTGCATACACATATATGGGATTAGATAGTATCCAAAGCTTCAGACATCTGTAGGGGTCTTGAAGAACATTCTCTACCAGATAAGAAAGTGCTGGGGACTAAAAAGACCCTATTTTCAAATAAAATCTTATTCCCAGGAATCAAACACTAAAATTTGACCATATCTTTTTGAGGAAACCAGTCAGATACACTGTGTCATTTTATAGATGAGGTGAAGGCTCAAGAGCCCTTCACCCATCACAAGCCACAGAGTCTATTCAGCGCAGACCTGAAAGTCCTCCCACAATAGACCTGGGAATAAGGGATGGCCATCTTCCTGCTTGAAGCTCCCCAGGCTGCTCTGCGCCTGCACAGCCAACTCACAACAGGCAATGCTTACAACAGGCAACACACAAAGCACTGCCCATCTTTGGTTATCTGCCTGCTCTGTGCTAGGACCTGACAAAAGATTACACTGTTTCCCAGGGGCATGGGAAGGAGCTGGGTGATGACCTGCCAGTGTCTCAGATCAGATGGGGACCCAAGCTACAGAGGGCCCTCTGAGTCTCCAGAGTCCTAAAGTCTGCAGGGCCCCTTTGATCAGAGCTTAAAAGAGAGGGAGCAAACGCAGGCCCATGGTGCTGCAGTGAAGGGTCTTTCTGGTCTCAGACAATGCATGCCAGACTGCTGGGGCTTTGTGTTCATGAAGGACTCAGAAGGCTTAAGTTAGAACTTAGGCTGTGTGTGTGTGTGTGTGTGTGTGTGTGTGTGTGTGTGTGTGTGTGTGTGTGACAGGATGTGAACACAGGCAGGCAGGGGGCCTGTGAGACAATGCTGCTATATCCCAAGAGTTGCATTAACTGCAGCATCGCAGCCAGACACCCCCAGGACAACCGAAGCAAGCCCCACTCACAGCCTCCTCCCCCTCCTCCCCTCCTTCCTCCTCCTCTCCCCACATCCCTTCCATATTTGAGACTTGTGAACATTCTGTTGACAAGCATGGCAGACAATGGTCTCATTGTTGGCCACACCTACAAATATCAATAATCAAACTTTCACCTTAGGATTTTTTTTTATTCCACTCTATAACAGCTTAGAAATTCAAAATGCTGATTGTAAACTGTAAAACTATATCTCATGAATGGCTATGCGTCCCAGTTTAAAGACACACTAATAGGAGCTGGGCTCAGTGGTTTTGAGTACTTGATACTCTTTCAGAGGACCAGAGTTTTGTTCCCAGCACCCATACCAGCATATCAGGTGGCTTATAACCACCTATAACTCTAACCCTAGAAGATCTATTACCTTTTTCTGAATTCTGAAGGCATCTGCACGCACACACACACACACACACACACACACACACACACACAAATAAATCTTAAGAAACCCCACACTTGTTCACATAAATCATATGAATATAAAAGAGTCCCTTGGAATCTATGGGAGACTACTTCAATGATTCTGTCCATCCCCCTACATGGTGTGTAAGTCCTTTATATAGAACAGCATTGTATTTGCATATACATTTACGTATCATTTGCATATATTCACATCACATTTGCATAACATTTACATTGTATTTTGCATATGCATTATATTTGCCTAGGCTTTGCTGCTTCTTGTATATTTAAATCATTTCAAGATGCCCTGTAATATACAAGTAGCTGTTATAGTTGTTAGGAAATGACCTCTATTTGGCTGAATCCCTGGTTAATCCATAGATAAGAGGCCATGGAGATGGACTAGACATAATGTAACAGAAATAATGAAGGAAGAGAAGAAAGATAACCTCATTTTACATATTTTATAAATCATACCAAAAATTTCATTTATGGGTCCCCCATTTAAGTAGAATTTCTTATTTCCAAGCTACAAATATCACTACCAGCCACATTCTTTTTCCTCTTTAGAACCTCAGTGTGGACTTAAAGGCTTCAACTCAACCATAAAATCTTCCAGAGGCCAGAGACAGAACTTCCCATCAGATTCACCAAGCTCCTAACCCTAAGACATGAATGACTTCCCGGAGCCTTGAAGTAAACTTGCAGATGCTGATGGGGGCACTAGTTCAGCTCTCACCTGTTCTATACTAGTTACAGAAGCCACCCTTGGGGCTGGGGAGATGGCGGAGTTGATGATGGGCTCGCTTTACAAGCATAGGACCCAGGTTCAGATACCATGTAAGAAGCTCTGTGGGTTAGCATTCATTGCTATCCCAGTGCTGGGGAGGACAAGAGAATCCTGGAGCTCCTGGTCAGCCAGGATGGCTCCAAGTTCAGTAAGAGACCCTGTCTCAAAAACTAAGGTGTCTGAAGACACTCGCCACTAACCACTGACCTCCACATACATGTGTACAAACACATGAACATATACATACACACACCCACAGAGAAAACCCTTCTAGCATGAGCCTCTCCCTCCCTGTGTCACAGCATCCTATGCAAGGCGCAGTCTGACCTTGAAAGCCCAGGTGGAAACTCTACACTAAACTCTTAGCTGTGGTCACACAGTGCTCCATGCAGTCCTTCCCACTTTGCATCTGGATTTGAGCCACATGGATGCAGCTCTCAGAAGCCCCAGGTTTATCCGTGACCCTCCTACTCCACACCAGCATAACAAAGAGACTTGATCACCCAGATGCCCCAGATGGACTCTTCTGGTACCGTCTTCTTTGTCTACAAAAAGCAGCAACAACCAAAACATAGTGCAGGCTCGCCAATTGTTCCCTTCCTGTATCGGTGCGCGCGCAACACACAGCAATCATGGAGCAGAAAGGGTAGCTCCTTCCGCTCATTCTGAAGACCCATTCAGAGGCTAGCCCTTTCCCACCACGCAGCCTCTCTTCAAAGCCAGTTTTAATGTTCCCTGAGCGCCTCAATGCCATTGATCAAAACACAGCAGCCCATGTGGCTGGAGTCTTTTGTCAAATCAACTGCTGAGAAGGAAAGGTATCGGGATGGTCCCCAGAGGGCCCCGGCCTGGACCACCAGACTGTGCTCTCGATTGAGGGTGATCTGAACATTTTACAACCGTATGGCAGAGAGAAGGGCCAGGCCTCCAGAGATCAGAAGCCATTGAGGATCACTTACCAGGGGGACAGATGCACTCAGATGGGGCTTCTCGAACTGTCCTGAGCTTGGCGACTCCATCCAACTTCTGAACCGAGAAGACAAAAAGTTGGGGGAGAAGATGAGTTGCAGGACAGAGGAGTGGCAAACCCCACAAGGGTATTAAATGATCTACAGTGGTGGTGGTATTTTCCGGGCCACTTCTTAAAAGGTCATTAAACTCTCCAGGCAGTTCTCGAATGAGAAGAAAAGCAATCATAAACACTGAACATTTCTGAATATTTCTGAAGACTCCTCAACAGAAGGTGTCAGGTCTGTGCTGTGTTACTCCACATGCAAACACAATAAAGCAACAGAGGTGGCTTCCTGCCAGGCAAGGGAAGCCAAAGGGAGGGGGAATAAAAGCGGCTTTGGGGCAGGGATGGATTAAAACTGGCCCTTGCAGCAGCTCTCTGGGCTCCCAAGAGATGTCCTCTCCTCACCCAGGATGCTCCACAAACTCTCTATACCATAGTCTTGGATGTGGGAATCCTGGCCTAATTCACTATGACATTTTCCTTTCTTCCCTCCTGGGGGATCTTTGGCCTAGATAATTCGGTTCAGTAGAATTTAACAAAAGTCTCTATGCATACCCAGCCCTGTGCTGGACATGGGAGAGAAGAAAAGAAATACCACAGGGATGGGTACGCTACAGTAGTAACTCACAGGACAGCTCTGGTGTGCTCATGGCCTGATTTGACTTCCTGGCAAATCTTTGGTTGCTGGGAATTGAATCCAGGACCTCCTACTGGTTAAGCACATGCTGCACCACTAAGCTACCCAGCCATGGGGCAACTTCTGTGGCCAGAATTAAGGTCATCCCAAGTGAGGAGATGCAAGCTTGGAAGAAGCTAGGTTCAGAGAAAAGTGACTGACCCGCCATCTCATCCCGGAGGAGCCAGGGCTTAAGTCCTAAAAAGATACAGAGGGTATTAACTCTTTTCTTCTTTTGGCATGCAGGTAGCAGTGGTGGCGACGGTGGCTCTGTGTGTGTGTGTGTGTGTGTGTGTGTGTGTGTGTGTGTGTGTGTGTGTGTAAGCTATTAAGGAACCCCAAAAGCCAACAAAGTAAAGGTACTCATCTGTTAACTTGAGCTATATAGTGCATTTATCAGATTCAAACATAAAGATGCAAATTCAGGAACTAAATTTCCTAATGATGATGGCTCAGTAGTTAAGAGCATTTGCTGTCCTTACAGGGGGCTGACATTGAGCAACTCAGAACTGCTTGTAAATCCAGCTCCAGGGGATCTGATGCCCTCTTCTTGCCCACACACACACACACACACACACACACACACACACACACACACACACACTAAGTACATGCCTACTACTGAAGGGTGTTTTCTCCAGCCTGAGAGGTAATTTTTACACACTGTGACGCAGGAAGGGAAATGAGAACAGGGCAGGGGCAGGGGTTCTATGTTTGGTTCTAACAAAGTCAAGTCTCTGAGCCTTCTATTGGGCCCATTCTGTGCTTCCTTGTAAAATTTACCGCTAGACACAAACCCTGTTATGCCACTTTAGCACGCACCCCCAACACCCATCCCAGCCTTGGTATCTGACCATTCCAGAATCCTAGTGGGGTTCTTCACTCTCCATCAGCCCCCAGATGATATCTGGTCACCCTGGCCTATTTTCAGCAGAAGTCTAGTCCCGTCTGGTGAGTTTAACCAGACCTCCCTTTTGGTTAATACTTGATCTACTGACTGTCCACCTTGGTCCTTGGCTATAAAACCCCACTTGCTATGATTTATTTAGAATTGATGCTGCCATTCAATGCTTTAACAAGGACCCCTTGTGTGCATGTATGTGAGAGTGTGTGTGCACAATCGAGTACGCGCACATGTGCTACACACATGTGTGCATGTATAGAAACCAGAGAACATTAGGTATCTTTGCCTTAATTTTCTCACTGAGACAGCAGCTCAACATTTTGGTTAGACTGGCTGGCTGGGGAGTGCCGGGTGTTGGGTGCTGGGGTTACAGGTGTGGGTGACACACTAGGCTCTAACACGGGTGAAGAAGCTCCAAACTCAGGCCCTGTGCTTATATAGCAGAAAATTTACCCAATGGGTCATCTTACAAGACTCAAAACCTTTTTTCTTTAACAGTACCAGGTTGGGGTTTCACAGCTATGGGGCCCCAGCCAAGGCCAAGCGGCCTCTGGCGGGAGCAGCCCAGGCTCAACAGCTTGAATCTAAAACCTATTGAGAACACTTTTCATGGCCTGGAAAATATCTTTCACCTCACGATTTAAAATCATAAAAATAAATATTTTTTTTAAAGAATTGAGCTGAGCCTACAAAGTGAATAAGTAAAACAATAATAAATAAATTAATTAATAAATAAATTAATTAATTAATAAGAAAAAAAAGAGAGAATTGGGCTGAGTGTGGCAGGAATCTAGAGTCCCAACTACTCAGTCGCTCTGGCATCGGAGGCAGGAGGGTTGTTTGAGCCCAGGAATTCCAGATCAGCTTAAACTATACAGTGGGACCCCAGTTCAAAGACAAAAGCAAAACAAGAATAAAAGTGTGGAATCATTTATTTCTGTGAAACATTGTAAATAAAGCCATAAAACATTCCTATCTTTTGGCTGAAAATTCCTGTTCTAGGGCAGTTTCTCCAAAATAATCCCCAAGAATAAATCATGAAAGGATGTGTGTGTGTGTGTGTGTGTGTGTGTGTGTGTGTGTGCGCGCGCGCGCGTGTGTGTGTGTAGGTTAGGGTTAAGGGTTACGGGTTAGGGATATATGGATATAGATATGTTACTGGGCAATGGGGATGGATTAGGGAAGGATGGAGATCCCCCTGATGAAACTGTTACAGTCAGGAGCTAGCATCAGGAAGACAAGTGTGACAAGCAGTCAGGTTCATAATGTGACATAAATACCATCCAAACAGAACCCAGTGAAGCTGCACTGATGTGTTTCTTGGTTTTGTTGTTTTTGTGTTTTGTTTTTCAAGACAGGGTTTCTCTGTGTAGCTCTGGTTGTCCTGGCACTCACTTGGTAGTCCAGGCTGCCTCAAATTCAGAGATCTGCCTGCCTCTGCCTCCCGAGTGCTGGGAGTAAAGGCATGCCAAACTCAGTCCATTTTTTTCTGTTGTTTTATTTTGAGACAGACTCTCAGATAACTGAGGCCTCAGAGTCGCTAGGTAGCAGAGGATGACTTTGCATTTCTTCAGCTTCTACTTCCTAAGTGTTGGGACTACAGGCAAGTGCTAGTAAAACAAACAAACAAACAAACAAAGACAGCTGTTCTCTCCTGGACATTTCACTGCAGGATCGTGGTACACAGATTCCATAAACAGCAGAACAAAGGCCTATCTGGGAGCAAACAACATTGTTAAACATTCTCTGCCCTCCTTCCTCCCTCAAGGAGAAAGGTGCACACAGGGCTCATTGCTGCAACAGTCATCAGTGCAGCATTTCCCCACTGCCTCAAACACCAAGCAGCTGCTGATGCTGATGCTGATGCTGATGGTGACAGTGGGTAGCGCTGAGGTATCATCATGACTAAAGATTTGTATGTGGCAGGCTCTGTGCCAACAACCTTCAACTCTCCTGGTCATGCCCGTTCACAGGTGGGAAAATTGCGAGAAGGAAAGTGACAGGTTTAGATCCGAATCTTAGTGTCAGCTGACTCTAAGCCAAAGCATGACGATTTCTGTTCCCAAACAATTCTCATGTCTCCCAAAAGCCAGGCCCCAGGAGCTATGGGGCCAGTTCGACAGATGAAATGCTTACTTATGCAAGTGTGAGGACCTAGGTTTGAGCCCTATCATCCACGTAAAAAGCGAGGTGCGTGCAGTGCTGATGCAGGAAAAGCAGAGACAGGCAGGTCCCCAGAGCTTGTTGGGAAGCCAGCCTAGCCAAACCAGTGGACCGCAGGACCCAGTGAGTGTTGCAAAAAACAAGATGGAGTGCTTTTGAAGGATAGCTGAGATTGACCTCTGACCTCCATGCACACACATGTACCCGTATGCATACACACATACACATGCACCTAAATATATACACACACATGTCCCCCAAACCTACTCTAATAGAAATCAGGTCTATGTTTGAGAAAGGTTGGCAGAGGGGAAGACACTGAGTCCAGGAGGTCACACAGGATGCTGAGCCTGCCTGTATGAAACAGAGTACTATCATAAACACAGAGTTTCTATCATAAACACTGCTCAGAGGTCCCCCTCATCTCCAGGGACTCATGCCACAAGCTTCAGTGGATGCCCCAAGCTGCAAATCGTATCAAATCCTATAGAAGTAATAGTTTTCTGTGCATATGATAAAATTTGCCAGCTAGAGAAAGAGAAAGAGATTCATGACTACCAAGAGTAAGATAGGACGATTACAGCAATGTATTGTAACAACGTGTGTTAGCAATGCTGCGCTCTCTCGGGGTATTAGACTGCACTGCCTTCTTATTCTTGTGATGCTATATGACATGATGCACGACCTACATTAGGCAGGCAAGGAGAAGGACATGGGCATTGTGACACAGAGTGAGGTTACGAATGACCTTCAGATGCTTCCTCAGGAGGGCCATCCTGTGCTTCAGGCGACCCTAGGTCATCCGTGGATGAAAACGCCAGGTGGGTAGCACATACCATGTAGATGCCGTGGAGGAAGACGTGATTCATATCCCAGAATCAGGGGGATGGTGTGAGATTTCATCACGCCACTCAGAGCAGTGTGCAATGGAAAACTTATGAGCTGTTTATTTCTAATTTATTTTTTATTCATAATGTTCAGACTGTCATTAGTCACGGCAACTTTAATCATGGTAAGCAAAACCATGGGGCAGGGAGAATTACTGTGTGTCAGGCCCTTGAAGAAGGTAGGGATGTGGCTGGTGCAGGCAACGTTGCGAAGTGTAAGGTAAAGATGAAAGCAATTATCCACAAACCACGTGCTCTAGTCAGCTAAGCTGCTTCTCACAGGGCTTCGGATGAACAGCTCTGAAAGTGCTTTACATGCGTATTAGAACTGAGAAAAAGACATAAACGCAGGGTAATGAGAGGCAGGTGTACTGCTGTCTGAGAACTAAGCTATGAACCAGCAAAGCTAGAAGCCCGAATTTACCCCAGTTCGAAGCCAGAGCCGTCACTGGGAGGGCATGTCCATGCTGTGAGATAGTCCCAGAGATCTGCCGAGGGTCCATCCCGGTAGTAAGTGGAGCCCTAGTGAGTGGAAACTACTCGGGGTAGGGAAAAGAACCACTGCAAAGGACTTCAGGAAAGGGTAGCCGGAGCACACTCAGGGAAGCAAAGGGCACTGTGTCCAGGAGTGGACTCCATAGCACACTCTCCACAATGTGCTACACATCAGGCATCTGGAAGGTCCTGTCTCAGCAGCAGGAACAATCAGTCTCATGTTAGGTCATGCATCACACGGGCATATACAAGTGTTCCTGTACCATTGTAATGTCGCTAAAACAGTCCTCTGACTTATGACATCATCCCTATGATCACAGCACAGTACCTTACACATGCTTGTGGGGATGCTGATGAGAGCATGCCTACTGTGGCATACACAACCCATGGCATCAAATGGCCACACGGAACCCCTCTCCTATGCCTCTACATCTGTATGCACTCCCATGTTGCCGTGACAATGAATTCACTCTATTGGAAACCGAACTACATTTCTTGTTTTGTTTTTTATAGGTTATTTTTCCTTGCTTGTTTTGAGACAGGCTCTTTCTAGGCTGGCCTTAAATTCCCTCAGTAGCTAAGGATGACCTTGAAGTAGATAAGGAGACCCTGAAGATGCTATGGATGACCTTGAACTCCCTATCTCTTTGTCTCTACCTCCCAAGAGCTGGAAGTACTGTCATGAGCCCTGATGCTCAGTGCTGGGGGTTTAATGCAGTGATGGAGATTGTCACGTGTGCTTGGCAAGTACTCCTCAAAGTGAGCTACGGACTCAGGATGGCTCAGCCATAAAGACATGGGCTGCCAAATCTGACAACATGAGCTCAATTGTTGTCCTGGGACTCACATGATAGAAGGAAAGAATTAACCCCCAGCAAGTTGTCCTCTGGCCTCCACATATGTGCCATGGAACATGAACCCCCTCACACACACACACACACACACACACACACACACACAGAGAGAGAGAGAGAGAGAGAGAGAGAGAGAAAGAGACAGAGAGAGAGAACCCACAGAGACATATACACAGGCATGTACACACATAATACATACACATATGCTAAAATGTAATTTAAACAAAGAACAACTGAGTGTCACCCTCAGCCCCTAAAGTTCCATCTTGAGCTGTGACAGCAAAGCTCCTGCATATTTATAGAAACTTTAAAACTCCAACACTCAATAGAAATTACCACCAGGAAAATCGGGGCCAGGATGAGAAAAATCAATTAATCAAAACCCCACAATGGCTGCAGATGTTGGAATTAGCACAGGAAGATGTAAAACAACTACTGCAACCGAGTGCATGTGTTCCAGAAGGGGAGCCACCAAGGACATGACAAAGACCCAAATTAGAATCCTGGAAGTGAAAATGGCCGAGTCTGAGATGAAGAACATGACGGAGGGATTGATGGCAGATTGACTGCAGAAGCAGAGACCAGTGAGCCAGGAGACAATAGAAAGCATCCACATTGAACAAAGAACATTCTGGAAGAGGAGAAAGAGAAAAGAGCAAGGGGACCTTGGGGCTTCAGGAGGCCAACTATGCGTTGTGGGAGCCCCGGAAGGAGAAGAGAGAGAAAGAAATAAGAAGTACTTGAAGAGGCAATGTTCAAGAATGTTTTCTAACTTGATGAAAACTACAAACCCAGGCTGGAGAGATGGCTCAGAGGTTAAAAGCACTGAGTGCTCTTCCAGACGTTTCCAGTTCAATTCCCAGCAACCACATGGTGGCTCACAACCATCTGTCATGGGGTCCAATGCCCTCTTCTGGTGTGTCTGAAGACAGCTACAGTGTACTCATATAAATAAAATAAATCTTAAAACCCCTACAAACCCATTTATCCAAGAATCACAATAGAAAGTAGACAATAAGCAATAAGAACAGTTAGCTGAAGGATGGCAAGATGGCCCAGAAAGTAAAAGTGCTTTCTGAACAAGCCTGACAACTGGAGTTTGATCCCTGGAACCCATGGTGGGATAAAGAACCAACTCTCAAAAAGTTTTCCTCTGACCTCTGTAAGTTTGACATGACAGGCACACCTGCAGATCTCCCTCCCTCCCTCCCTCCCTCCCTCCCTTCCTCTCTCCCTCCAGTTAGGTGTGGTGATTCATATCTGTAATCCCAGAATGTGAGAGGCTGAGGCAGGAGGAGTAGCAGTGAGCCACATCCTGTCTCAAAACAAAAATAAAAATTAAAAAAATCACAATAAGCTATGTTATAACTATACTGCTTAAAATCAATGATAAAGAGAAAAATCTTAAGAAGTAGCCAGAGGTGAAAGAAAATTAGACGTGTGGATATTGGAATTTTCACATGATGTTAACAGGAATGCGAAGCGTAACATCTCTGAACAACTTGATTGTTTCTTACCGTGAGCCAGGTGTGGTAGGCTACATCCAGAGTGCCAGCCCTTGGGAGGCCAGGTGAGGAGCATCACCAGAAGTTCAAGTCCATTCCAGGGCACATAGAAAGTTCTAGGCTAACATGGTTTAATGAGTGAGGTCTTGGCTGGACATGATTGTTCATGCCTCCAATCCCAGCACTCGGGCAGGAAGATCACTGTGAGCTGGAAACCAGCCTGGGCTACACGTGAGTTGAGGCTAGCCTGGGCGATGGTGTAAGATCCTATCTCAAAAACCAAAACAAGGGCCAGCAAGTCTAGCTTATTAAGTATTGGTGTTTATTCAGTTCCCAGGATCTACAAGGTGGAAAAAGAGACATGGACATGTATCCACATACATGATACACATACTAAATAAATAAGTGGGGAATATGTATATGTATATATATATATATATATATATATATATATATAAAATGAAAACAAATCAAAAGTAACAGAAATCCTGTGATTCTTGATGGGCTGGCAGAAGGATGGGAAGAAGTAACGTCAAGCAAGCATGAAGAAATTTGGAGGGTTACAGCTACAGGCAAGAACTTGATTGTTGGAAAGGTTCCCAAAGCACAAATGTATCTAAATGTATCAAATTCTCCCAAATGTGTGTGCAAATGTGTCTAAATGTATCAACTTGTACAATTTAACTAAATAACTGTCCTTGTAGGTCAATCACAAATTAAGAAAAGCAAAAATGAAAAAATTCCACATTCCTATTGCCCTAGGCTTGGGTGGTTTTGGAGGCAGAGGGCAGGTGTCCTGGGGTCAGTGAGCATCTCACTGAACTTCAGATCGCACTCCAGGTAAAACCTCCCTGCAAAGGCAAACACAAACTAGAGAGCAGCTAGGCTGGCCCAGGCATTTGGCAGAGGCTGCCAGACTATTCTGGAAGGAATGTGGGTTTAATCAGTGACTCCCATCAGCTCGCTGAGTGACTCTCTTCCAAACCACATCAGCCGGCAGATTTCCTGAGGACTGCTCGTTCCCAAATGCATGCTAATGTATTGAAAGGGGTGGTCTACAAACAAAATCCAGCTCTTTGGGAAGCCTCCATTCACGTTCCTATTCATTCACTTTGAAGGGCACCCACCACTTCCCATCGGCCTCACTGTGAGGGTCCTTCACATGGAGCTGAGGCCCTCCTGCTGGATAGATGGTTTTTACCACAGCATTTGGCTGCTCGAAGAGACCCCTCAAGCTGCCGGGAGACAGAGAGGCTAATGACAATCAGGGTCCCCATAGTCTGTGCCACTTGTCAGGCTCTGCCTAAATATCTAACCATCATTTCTCTGCTTCCAGCTCACACCAGCATCCTGTATCCAAGGAGGTGGGTTGCAGGTGGCTGAGGACAGCTATAACTGTTGCCGAACACAAAACTATGAAGTTTACTCAAAAGGTTTTAATTTTGGAGAGATGGCTCAGTGGGCAAAGTGCTTGCCATGCAAAGATAAAGATCTGGCTTTGATCCCTAAAACTCAAAAAAAAAAAAAAAAAAAAAAGAAAAGAAAAAAAACCAAACCCAGGTATGAAGGTGTAAGATAGCAATTTGGCAATGGGAGGGCAGCAGGAGGGGGGGTACGGGGGGGGCAGATGACAGGGTGTTTCTAGGGCTTGAGAGCCAGCTGGTCTAACCTCACTGGTAACCTCTAGGCTCAGGGGAAACCTTATCTTAAACTTAGGATTCCCAAGATATAAGATACAATTTGCTAAATGCATGAAACTCAAGAAGAACAAAGACCAAAGTGTGGACACTTTACCCCTTCTTAGAATTGGGAACAAAACACCCATGGAAGGAGTTACAGAGACAAAGTTTGGAGCTGTGATGAAAGGATGGACCATCTAGAGACTGCCATATCCGGGGATCCATCCCATAATCAGCTTCCAAACGCTGACACCATTGTATACACTAACAAGATTTTGCTGAAAGGACCCAGATATAGCCGTCTCTTGTGAGACTATGCCTGGGCCTAGCAAACACAGAAGTGGATGCTCACAGTCAGCTATTGGATGGATCACAGGGCCCCCAATGGAGGAGCTAGAGAAAGTACCCAAGGAGCTAAAGGGATCTGCAACCCTATAGGTGGAACAACATTATGAACTAACCAGTACCCCGGAGCTCTTGACTCTAGCTGCATATGTATCAAAAGATGGCCTAGTTGGCCATCAGTGGAAAGAGAGGCCCATTGGACTTGCAAACTTTATATGCCCCAGTACAGGGGAACACCAGGGCCAAAAAGTGGGAGTGGGTGGGTAGGGGAGTGGGGGGAGGGTATGGGGGACTTTTGGGATAGCATTGGAAATGTAAATGAGGAAAATACCTAATTAAAAAAAATATATATAAAGAAGGTGACAAGCTCGTGAGAGGCTCAATAGGGAAAGGTGATAACCCAAGTTCAATGCCTAGCTGGAGCTAGCCCAAAATATAATTTTAATTAAAAAACAAAACAAAACAAACAATCAAAAAAACTGGTAGATTGTTACAGAGGAAGAGAGCTGATGTCAGTCTTGCTTCACACACCTGTATGCATATGCACACATACAAAACATTGTGGGTTCCTTGTAAATCGATTACATGGATCTGGAGTATAACCTCTGAAGACAACACATCATGTCACCATGCTTTGGGAGGAAGATGCTGTGAAGTTTCCTTTCCCAGGTCAAGCCTGAACATGATGATGTCATAGGCTAAACAGCCTTCCCACCAAGTTTCTACGGCAACGTCCTGATCTCTAGTAGCTCAGAACATGCCTGTGTTTGAGGGTGGGGTCTTAGAGAGTTAGTTAAGGTAAGATAAAAATGAGACCCTGACCCAAGGGTCCTAAAGGAGGGGACTGAGACACAGATGCACACAGAAGAAAGCTGACAGGCGGATACAGCATGTGCAAGCCAAGAGTGGCCTCAGAAGGAACCAACCCTGTCAACACGGTGATGCCAGACTTCTAGTCGCCAGAGTTGAGAGAAAATCCATTCCCTGCTCTTCAAGCCACCCAGCCCGTGATGCTTTGTCATGGTAGCTTAGCACACTAATGCCGACCAGGACTCACAGACCTCCCTCCCCCATCCTGACTCTGTTCGCTCTCCAGAACCTATGAGGACCCAAAAGAAGGAAAAGTTAGGAGGCTGGGAGGACCAGCAAGCAGGGCCGAGTGTGTTTCTACTTCCTCTGGCTCTAGGGAACAGCTAGTGAGGTCACCAAGAGGATTCTGCACTAGACACCAACAGTCCTGTAACCATGACTCCAGGTTAGCAAGGCAAAGGGTTTTAAGGGGCCTAGGGCTTTGCTGCACCCTGCTGGGTGTACCTAAAGAGAACTCACTGCATCCCCACAGAAACCCAGTGAGGCAGATTTTGTAGTTCCTTTTCCAGGCCTAGAAAAGCCACCTCTAATGCCTACAAAGGAAGTACAGAGGGCCCAGTGTAAGGGGGATCTTGGGGAACCTGGGTGGAAAGAGCACAGGTTAGACCTGTAGGCGCATGCCAGTCACTCTGCTGGATTTCTTTGCAGCTCCCCAACATTGTGTGCGTACATGCAGACCAACTCTCAAGCACTCCCATACATGCACAAACTCTCACAGCCATACATGTATGCATTCATGCACACATCCATGTGCATACATGAGGCATATAGCAACATTTACATGCAAGCATTCGCACACACATACACAGTCACACACTTGCATATGGTCACATGTAGACATGCACACTCACATTCAGGTACCCTCACACATATGCACGTGCACACTCATGAGCACATCTGTACGTATGATTGCTCATTCACATCATGTCACACTCTCACATACGACTTTCCCAGTGCCACCATGGGCTTACCCTTTATTGACCACACCACAACTTAGGTCTGAAGACAAAGACATCAAGGATGGTAACAGACCTTCATCACACAAAAGGTAGCCATTCAGATGAACAGACCATGGCTTCTTTGTGGAGTGTTTTTCCCAGGAGGACCAAACTTGAGTCAGTTTCATTTAAATTGCTTTTTTTCTTTTTTTAAAGAAAAAAAAACCAGACTACATTTTAATTGCTTTATGATTTGTTTCACAACTAAAAGTTGGAAATAAATTCCATTTTGGACGTTCACACTGCCCATCTGAAAGCACCCCAGCCCTGGCCCTCTCAGCCCAGATTTCCTGGCTGCATCAGGAAAATAAATTCTCTCATTTACAAACGTGAATTGAAGCAGATGTGTGAAGCCTCTGGTTCCCCAGGTTTATCACGAGCACGTAGGCATTTGTGCTCCATTTCGAGATCCCAGAGCCAGACGAGCTTATCAGTGAAAGCAAGCACTGTGCTCATCACAGTGACAAATGCATAGCTATTTCCACGAGCACCTTGGCTTTTATGTTTTGGTCATAAATATGATTTGTTTTGTTTTGTTTTTCGAGACAGCGTTTCTCTGTGTAGCCCTGGCTGTCCTGGAACTCACTTTGTAGACCAGGCTGGCCCCGAACTCAGAAATCTGCCTGCCTCTACCTCCCGAGTGCTGGGATCAAAGGCATGCGCCACCACACCCAGCTATAAATATGATTTTTTAACTTCATGGGAAGTCTCTTTTTCTGCACAAATGAAAAAAAAAAAGCCAGAAAAATAGTTTAGTTCTGTGTTTGCTTTTGCTATGTTACTAAGCAACACTTCTCAGTCCTGCGGATTCACAATCTAAAGGTGATATATATGATACATCTCACATATACCAAAAGAATCACAGTGTTAAGGGAGTTTGTGTTGTATGTTGTTTTGTTTGGGGCATTTTGAGATAAAGTCTCCCTGTGAATTCATATACCTGACTCCATCTGCCCTTGAACTTGTCACTACGCTGCTTCGGCTTTCTAGGTGCCGGAATTACAGGCGTGTACCACCATGCCCAGCTAAAGGATCATAAGGTCAGCTATGTAGCCTTGAGACTCCTCTCCAGTTAGCCAACAGGCCTATGCAGCCACTCTAGGCTCAATAAAGAAAGCGTTCTGGAAGGAGGAGCGCTCACTTTTTCAGTGCTCACAATGCACAGAGCACTTCCCACTTTACTCCCACGGAAACCATGCCAGGCAGGCACTACAGTCCCTGTTTAACAGATGAGCACACTGAAGTTTAGAAGAAGTCAATTATTCAAAGTCACCCAGCTGGGAAATGGCCGGGCTGGGATGGGAACCTGGGTCTGCTTAAGGCTAACGTCTTCCATACCGCCCCACACATCCATCACTTACAGATGTCCGAAAGGCTGTGCACACTGGCAGAGCAGGCTGCTGCCCCTGCTACTCCGCACTTAATGGTGGCTCCCCCCAAGGTCGGTCACAGGGCTGGGAAAAGGGCACAGAACAAGAAGTCTGGGGAATGGGTTCAGATGCATGACCTCAGAGGTTCTGATGTCACTGCTCCTCTGTGGGAGAGTGACTCTTTTCCTCATAGAACGGAAGGATCAAAGGCTACTGGAGGTGCTATTGAGAAGCTGGGGGCCACACATGCAAAACTATTCACACAGGTGGACATATAAAGGGGCTATAGTGTAGCTTGGTGGTGGAGTGACTGTCCTTGACGAGAGAAGTATCATCCCTAGCAGTGCATGGAAATTGTGGGTTTTAATGGGGGCAGGGACTCCGCTGTCTTCCTCTAAGCCACACACTGCCGTGACAGTCTTTAAACTCCATCTGCAAACCTACTTCTTTCCTCAGTGGTTTGTGCTAGGTCCCAAAATATGTTTCTGGACATCAGGAGGAGATGTTTTCTGAATACTTGTGTCAACAATTATAGATTAAAGCTGGGCTGGCAGGATGGTTCAGTGGTTAAAGACACATGTAGGCAAGCCTGGCTATATGAGTTGGAACCCAGATACTATGTAGCCAAAACCACGACCCACTTCCTGGAGGGGATCCCCCATCCCAGCTTCCTTAGGTTGTCCTGTGACCTCCATGTAATATCCCCCAAACAAAATAAATAAGCATAAAAATAAAGATTAATTCTGACCCTATACATAGGACAAGCAAGAACTGGAGATTGTGTGCGGCCACTGGAGAACTTCCTCAGAGGAGTTGACTTTTTTCTGCATAACTGGAAGTCAAGCATAGTCCAGTGGTGGTGGTACACACCTTTGATCTTACCACTAAAGAGGCAGAGGAGGGCAGATCTCTGTGAGTTCAAGGCCACCCTGGTCTACAGAGTAAGTTCGAGAACAGTATGAACTACATAGAGAAACCCTGTTGTGAAAATAAAAAGAAAGAAAGAAAAAAGAAGAAAGGAAAGAAAGGAAGGGAACAAGGAAGGAAGGAAGGAAGGAAGGAAGGAAGGAAGGAAGGAAGGAAGGAAGGAAGGAAGGAAGGGAAGTTGAGTATGGAACAGGCCCTGATGCCTGGCACATACCATTTTACAAGGTCTCTGTCAGCCTGATTCTGGGAAGAAGTCTGTGGCTCTTTCCATCTTTCATTAAAGGCCTCCTTCTGCTTTCAGTGGGGACAAATGCAGAATAAGGACAGGAAACCAACTTTGCCCACCATGAGACTGGAGGCAAGACTTCACAACGGAGCACTAGCCTCAGAGGATCATGGGAGGACACAGGTCGAGACAACTATGCTAAAACAAGGACTGGGGGAAAAGCCCCATGCTTAGTCTGTTTAGCTCTCTGTTGTGGCATTAAAGCACTGACCAATAGAACCTGGGGCAGGAACGGGGTGATTTGGCTTACAAACTGTCTAGCATCGAAGGAAGTCAAGGCAGGAGCCTGGAGGTGCAGACAGAAGCAGAGGCCATGCAGGGACGGCACTCACTGACTCGCTCCCCATGGCCTTCCCATGTTGGTCATCAATCAAGAAAATGACCTAGAGACTTGCCTATAGGCCAGTCTGACGAAGGCAATTCCTCAACCAAGGCTCTCTTTTCTCTGGTGACTCCACTTTGTGACAAGTGACAAAAGCTGACCAGCACAGTGATAAAGTGTTTGCCTGCTATCCACAAGGTCCCATTACTGAAATAAATAATAAATAAGTAAGGAAATAAGATTAATTAAAATAAAAACCTTTCAAAGCCTCATGAACAGTCTTCCTCCTCATCAAGTCACCCTACATCCCAAAGAATAACAGACGCGGATATACAGAATTTCCTCACAGTCCAGACCGACAATAACATGGAGGAGGCCTCACCCCACACACCACATACCACATGTGTAGTTATATGCAGATTTTCTGGGACACTATGTAGTCATTAAACATGGCCATAAAGTGGCTGGAGAGATGGCTCAGCAGTTAAGAGTACTGGTTGCTCTTCCAGAGGTCCTGAGTTCAATTCCCAGCCACAACAATGGTAGCTTGGAATCACTTGTCACTCCAGTGCGAAAGCATCCGGTGCCCTCTTCTGGCCTCTGCAGACTCCCCATGCACATGGTATACAGACGTACATGCAGGCAGAATGCCCATACACGTAAAATAAAAAATATAAAGGTTGAAAAAAATTAATAATCTCAAAGATCACATGTCATCTAGTAAAACGATTTCGCTGTAGAGTTCAAAAGCATACAAGCAAGATATAAATGGTATATGCTCCATTCTTTAAATGAGTTGAACTTCAGTCTTTCCATGGAGGAGAACTGTGAGGGAGAGAGTATGCAAAACACCACCAGCCCCTATCAGGGCGATGAGTGATCATTACCAGAAAAGTGGCCTGTTTTGAATCAAGACATGTTTCGGAGCCAGGTGCAATGACTTCATTTATAATGCCAGCGTTTGGGAGGTAGGGGTGGGCAGAGCAGGTGCCCAAAGCCAACCCAGGCCTCATAGTGAGAGTCTGTCTCAAAAAATGAAAAAAAACAAAACAACTCACGGGTAAGGGCTGGGGTAGCTCAGTGCTAGAATGAGAGCCTAGGGTTTGAGACTGAAAAAAAAGAAAGGAAAAGAAAAAGAAAAGAAAAAAGAAAAAAGAGGCACCTTTGGGGGAAAGATAGCCACTTTGTACAATTATTTCCCAATATGCTCAGCCCTCGTATCTGAAGTTCTGTATTCGCTGGTTCAAGGAACCATGGAGGAAAATGCTGGTCAAGGGGAGCAGTGAACTGGCTCAGCAGGCAAAGGGTGATTGCTGCACACACCAGGGCTCGGTCTCACCCGCAGAACCCAGACTGCTTTCTATTGCTGTGATAAAATATCCCCAACAAAAGGTAGCTTAGGGAAAAAAGGGTTGTTTTCCTGTCAGTCCATTCCTTTGGGGAAGTCGAGGCATCAGGAACTTCAAACAGCTCGTCACATCCCATCCACAGCCAAGGCTGGAGAGAAATGAACCACACATGCCTTGTGCTCCACTGGCCGCCAATCAAGGGATGGTGCCATCCGCTTTCATGCTGGATCTTTCCAAGTCCATTAAGGTAATCAAGAGAATCCTCTACAGACACGCCCAGAGGCCAACCTGATCTAGACAGTCACTGAGCCTCTCTTCCCAGAGTGTCTTCCGTCTTAGCATCAAGTTGGCAGTTAAACTATCACACCATGTAAAGGTAAGGGAGAGAACCGACCCTACAATGTAGTTCTCTGACTTCCACATAGAGATGTGTCCACACACACGCATCATGAACACACAGTAATAAGTAACATGAGGGGAAAGCTACATCTGTACCAAATGTGTACAGGTTTCTTTTTCTCTTGCCTTTAATCCTTAAACAATACATGGTATCAACTCCTTACAGCATATTAGGAGTCGTGAGGGATTTCAAGATGATCTGAAGGATGTGTGAAGGCTGTATTACAAATACCATGCCGCCGCCGTATACGAAGGACTCCAGTGACAGGGCTTTTGTTATCCAGGAATTCTGAACCCCACAGGGACAGCCATTGACTGAACCTATTGAGGTAGTATTAAGAGATGGAGTAGTGGCAGGAACTGAGGGATTACATACATGTCTGCATGAAAAGAGCAGGTCAGATCTTAGGGGCCTCAGCTCTCCCCCATACCTGGCAGGACTTCGTGGAACAGGTAAAGGGTATTTAGAGAAAAGAGCGAGAAGCTTGTGGAAACCTGGGATGAGAGACAGGATTTCTCTGAAAGTGGAGGATTGTCCCAGCTCTGACGGGTCCTGAATGCATAGAACAGTGGGAGTCAGCCTGGAATGTAGGTCGGTGGCAGGGCACTTGCTGAACATGCACGAGCCTTGGGCTCAATCTTCAGTGCCATAAAACAAATTTAAACAGGCCAGTAGGAGCCAGGGCTTGGAACCGACAAAGTAGCCCTGCTTGGCTGAACTCGAGGCAGGCTCCTAATGTGCCGGCTAGACCCATATGTCCATGTCCTGGTAAAATCCAACCTCTAGCAAAGAACTGTGTTGTTGATGCAGTAAGGAGCTACCGATCGGAAGTGGGGCCAGTTCCCTAGCCCCGGTGTGAGGCAGCTTTCTGGATACAGATAATGAATGTATATAGATATCTGTATATAGATAACATGTACAAAATAATGGGGGACTGGAGAAATGATTCTACAGTTAAGAGCATGTTCTACTCTTCTAGGAGACCCAGGTTCAGTTTCCAGCTCCCACATCAGGTGGCTCACGACAACCTGTAACTCCATTTCAACACCTCTGGCCTCTGCAGGCAGCTGCACCCATATGTGCATACCCACACAGAGACACACTTACATACACACAATTAAACATAAAATAAACTCTTAAAAAGGCAGGTAAAGGGGGGCAGAGATACGGCTCATATGTAAAGACTGCTTGCTGCTCTTGCAGAAGTCCTGGTTCAGTTCCCATCACCCACATTAGGAAGTTCACAACATTTTGTAACTCCAGAGGATCCAACACTCTCTTCTGGACTTTGTGAGCGCTCACATACACATGTGCATACTAGCACACAAACTTACAAATAAAAATAAATAAATCTTAAAAGGATGCATTTAGGAGAAGACAAGGAAGAGGAAGAAGAGGATGAAGATGAAATAATAATAATAATAATAATAATAATAATAATAATAATAATAATAATAATAATAGAAAAAAGAGGGTGTTCATGATTTTGGATGTTTCAGTCCATAGCCACATTGGCCTTATTTTGGGCCTGTGAAGGCTCAGTATGTCATGGAGAGGACAGTATAATGGATAAGGCTCAGTCATAACATGAAGGTGTAGAAGAAAAAGAAAAAGACAGGAAGGGACAAATTCTAATGTCCTTCTCAAAGTGACCTAACTTTCCCTCCCACAAGGCTCTAACTCCTTAAAGGTCTCAGCAGCTCCCAGTAGTACCACAGGGCAGTGGCCAAGGCTTCGACAGATGGGACTTAAGGGGACATTCAAGATCGGACCTATGACACCCACTCTTGGGCAAGTGATGTCTGGTCACCCTGGCCTGTACTCAGTAAGAATCCTGCCGGTCAGCTTGGCAAGAGCTGCTTTGTTGTGACGTTCCCTTCAGTTATTTTCCACTCATTGCCTGCCTTCCAGCTCCTCAACTCTACCCTGCTACTTCCTAGTACTGGACTCAAGAGGCCTGTCTGCAAAAATCCAGTGTGGTGGCCTCTAACTGTCCATGGTGGCCTTGGTTAGAGGTGGCCTTGTGCTTTCCAACAAGGGCCTTTGAGTTGTTCGTTATGTCAAGCAAGGGTCATAGGATGGCTTCTCTGTGACAGAGTACCTGGTCTCCAGGCCAGGCTTCCCTCCCCTAACCCCACGGCTGTGGCCCAGCAAGGGTCCAAGTATTACCTCATATCCACAGGACTGGGGGGCTGGCAGCTACCTTGGCCACACAGCAGTGAGCAGGGCTAGCCTCTGACTATTCACCATGGACATTTTCCTCTTCCAAACCTAGGCCTCCTGACATTCCCATGGCAGAGAGTGCCAGGTAAGACACCTCACCCATACTGGTCCCTGGTCTTCAGGCTACTACCCAAAGACTCCTCAAGTAGACCAGAGAGAAGCTGGGTCTCCCTCCTGAGAACACTTCCTGCAGAGATGACTTGGGCACAGGCACCTGCCCTAGGTTGAAACTCACACACAAGGAGCTGACAAGATGGCTCAATGAGTAAAGGCGATTACCACCAAGTTGATGACCTGAGTTGGCTTCTCAGGGCTCACAAGAGGCAGAAAAGAATTGACTCCTGAAAGTTATCTTCTGACTTTTACATATGCACTGTGGTGTGTGCATGAATGCATACACAAAGCACACATACTGTCTGATTGAATGAATGAATGAATGAATGAATGAATGAATGAATGAAATTTGGGGGGGGGGTCGAGACAGGGTTTCTCTGTGTAGCCCTGGCTGTCCTGGAACTCACTCTGTAGACCAGGCTGGCCTCGAACTCAGAAATCCACCTGCCTCTGCCTCCCAAGTGCTGGGATTAAAGGCGTGCACCACCACCACCCGGCTAATGGATGAAAAATTAAAAAAAAAACAAAACTTCTTTTTCCAATTTTCAAGCCAACAAGGTTGACTGCATACCAAAGCTCCAATCTCTCTCTCCAGATTATTCTTTGAGTCATCCTCCCCCTCTCCATTCTCTACTGAAGATGGCCCTATACTCATGGGTACCCACTCCCACCACCCAGAGCCTGGCCGGCCAGAGGGGGGCCCAGCTGGGCTCAGTGTCCTGCACAATAACCCCATTGGTGAATACTGTTAATTTATAGTGGATCCCCAGAGCCAATTAGGGAATCTCTGTCAATACTGTTGCAGGAAAGAAACTCTGATGCTGTGAGTGTAGGTCTGAAACTTCTTGAAGCTTCCCCGGCATCTCCTGAGGACAACGAGGATGTCCCTGTGAAATATGGAACTGACTTAAGCCCCAGATCAAGACACCTGCTGCTGTGCCTGAGCAGATATGTACCCCAACTTCTTGGATATCCAAACCATGAAGCCATTTGAAATCTGAGCTACCCCTCCTCAGTGGAGAGGGGCTCTGTTATATTGGTTGAAGGTACAGGACCCAAAGGATATAGAAAGGTTGACTTAAAGAAAACCATGCTGGCTTGGTATGGTGGCACACTTGGGATGTGGAGCAGAAGGAGCAAGGGTCCAAGGCCAGCCTTGGCTACCTAGTGGGTGTGCTGGTTAATATTGCCAACTTGCCAGGATTGTTCAATCACAGAAGGAATACGTGCCTCTAGATAAGTATGTGAGGAATTTTCTAGATTAGGTTAACCCAAAATGAAGATAGCACCGGTCCTGGACTGAGAGAGAGAGAGAGGGAGGGAGGGAGAGAGAGAGAAAGAGAGAGAGAGAGAGAGAGAGAGCGAGAGAGAGCGCTGTGTACCAGCATTCATCTCTCTGCATTATGACTGTAGATGCAATATAATCAAATAATAAATAAATAAATGGCCATACTTGGTAAGGGTAGAAGAGACAGACACTGCCATGGAGACCATGACCTGCTCTATTACAGGATTCAAAGCACACATTGCAATGTTTGCAGAGGTCTATGGCCTGGGGAGCAGGGCTGGGAGAGGGGCAGAGCATCCTGGGCACACTGAGCAGAGACAGGCACAGCTCACTTGGCGAATTTCAGTGCTCAGATTGGCTGGACCTTGACCTGCAGCCACTTCCACTTCAGCTGTGATGTGAAGTGACGCCATTCTCTGCCAACGCTGGGAACAGAGAGTTAGAAGCCCCCAGTATGACAGTCCAGTCAAGGGTTAAAGACCTCCAAGATCTTATGTGTCCTAAGCTTGGTGCCCTGTGTGGTCATGTTAAGAAATAAGACTTTCATTCCAGCATTGGGGGGGGGGGGGCGCAGAAGAAGGCAGATCTCTGAGTTTGAGCTCAGCCTGGTCTACAGAGTGAGTTCCAGGACAGCCAGGGCTACACAGAGATCTTGTCTTGGGGGGAGGGAGTGAAAAAAGAGGCAGGGACTAGTGAGAGTCCTTAAGTCACTGGAGATGGCTCATTTGGATGGGATTAGAGTATTTCAGTGGACCTGAGTTAGTCTCATGAGAGAGTTGTTACAAGAACCCCTCTGTGCTCTGGCTTCTTCTCCCCACGCCCCTTTTGCTTTGGCTCTCCTATACCAGGTCTGACATGGTGCAAGTGCTATTCTATCTGGACTCTCTACCTCCAAAACTGTGACCTTTTCTCTTTATAAATGACCAAGCCTCTGACACTTTGTTGTGCTAACAGAAAGCAGACGAATGCAACTACAAAGCACCATGGGAATGCCCTGGGAAGAAGTCAAACACCAATGTTCTCTTTGATCCTGGTAGGGCAAGAATCACATGTGGGCAGCAAGGTCCCAAGAAGCAACACATTTGTCAATGGGGACAGGACTCAAGAATTAGGGAACATAGGGTTCCGAGGACTGTAAGATGACACACCACTGCTCCCGGGCTCCAGAGTGGCAGCAGCTACAGTTAGCACCTGGTTCTCACCACTGGTCACTCCAGCTCCCCACTCACCCCAGTCCTCTTCCTTCCTCTTTCTTCCTAACAAAGCCTCATTTCTATTCCAGTGGCAACCAGCCCAGCCCCAAGGGATGAATCCAGATTGGCTGAAGCCCCCAAGTTGGCAGCTCATTACCCTCATCAGTGAAAGGGTGACCATGGTCATGTGACCTAATTTTGCCTGACAGTCACAGGGGAATTCTGCTGAAGGAAGCTTCCAGCGTTTCCCCTAGATTTAAACCCTAGGAGGAAGCTCTCAGGAGGGTAACTCCTTCTTCTCCAACCCCTACTTTAGCTGTTTGGTGTCAAGGGAACTGCAGATCAGGGCCCTGGGAAACAGGGAACTGCCAGCAGAATCTGGCGCCCAAGTATGGACCATGAACTGCCCAAATCTGCTGTATTCCAGGCTTCCATGTCAGACAATCCAATGCTGCCGGTTAACAATTCTCATGGTTAAGTGACCACATCAGACATTCCATTACCTGTCATTGAAAGCATATCTACTGCCAGGCATGATGGTGCATGCTCACAATCCCAGCACTGAGGGCGTTGACTCAGGAGGACTACAAACCTGAGGTCAGCCTAGGGTACACAGTGAGTTCAAAGCCAGTCTGAGCTCAGACTGAGACCTTGTCTGACTACTGTTTTTCATTATTATAATCAAATACTAGAGACAGGCTATTTTATAAAGAACAAAGGTTTTGCACAGTTTTGTAGACTGAAAGTGCAAGATCAGGCAGCCTCTTTCTTTTTGCCTCTGGTCACAGTTTACTGGCAGATGGTAGGATGGCAGGGAGGGAGAGAGAAGAAGAGAGAGAGGCAGAGGATGAGAGGGGAGACTGGATCACAGTGCAATCAGGAAGCCAGAACAGGATGGCGACCTATAATGCCAAGGTTGGCATGACTAAGATTGACCTAAGGACTTCAATTAGGCCCCAGCACTTCTTAAAAGCTCATGCCATCTTCCCACACTGGCATCCTGTCATCGAGGCTCTCAATGCATGAGCCTTGAGGGATACCTTGATTCACATCAGCCAGAAGTGCTCTGGGTATTGGCTTGCTCACTCTCATTACTGTGCTGTCAGATGACTGCATTAGAAAAGGGAGGCTTTAGGGAAGGAGTTTGCAAAAGTCAGATGAGAGCTTATAAAGATCAGGGCCAGGTCTCAAACTCCCTTCTTGGGGTGAGCACTGCGTGCAGCATCACTTTGCTTGGCCCCCTGGTAGCATCTAGTCAGCTTCCAGAGCACTCCAGCGCCCTTTTAGGAGCTGGCCTTGCCCGCCATCTTCAAAGTCAGCCTGGAAAGGACCAATTCAACAATTATAAAGTGTCTTTGGAGAGAACACCCCACACAGTTGGCTTCTTCTAAACAAGTTGCTATTATTATGACGCTCTCCCAAATGGCAGCATTTAAAAAAATGTTTTAAGGCCAGCACAAAAAGCAGAAAGAGAAAGTAAGTGTGCCAGGAAGTAATTGGAAGGAAACTTCTTTGGGGGTGGGGGTTAGGAGCCAGGAAATGTCAAGGAAACAAATCAGAGCTGATTTATACTTCAATTCCAGGCATCTGTATTAACAGAGACCCCCACAGAGAAGCCCCGACAAGCTGGCTACCAGAGAGGCTGAGAAAGTCACACTGGATTCTGCATTTGACAGTAATGCAACCAGTATACATAGGAAAGAGAGAACTTGAGTTTTATCCAACTCTCTGGGCTTTCCTTGTTTTCAAACTGATTGGTCCAGACAATAGAAGGCCAAGAGCCAACAATAAATCCATTCTAAGCTGGAAAGGGCCTCCTCTGAACACAACCAAATATTGCTTTAATCCTTTGCATTAAGTTTCTCACTGCAGTATGAAAGCTATGCATTCTGAATTCTCAGCTTCTGCAACACTGTAGCTGGAGGTGTAATTGCAGAGCGGATGATTAATTGGGCAGTTACTTAAGGCACCTTTCAAAGCAGAATAGGAGATGTTTGGTTTCACATGAATATTTTTAGATCCTACTAAAGATACTGCCTTTAATGGCTCTTGCTTAGAAATCTTGTTTTGATATTCTGAAAGTCACTTCTTTCCCATATGTACTGCTAGAAGGGGTCCTTCGATAATCAGGAGAGAACATGAATATTTCTTCTGTATCTATGTTATCAGGCACATCAGCCAGCCCCCAGAAAAACTGATGTCATGGTTCTGTTCCCAAGGGAACAAGGACAGAGGGTCCCCTATAAACAGTGGCTTTTGTTGACTCTTTTTTTTTTCCCCTGACGTTGAACTTGTGTGTGGTTGGCAAGAACTTCTTTTTTAAAAATTTGGACATGGTTTCTGCCTCGGATCCTCTGCATGCGACTTTATTGGATAAAGAGCAAGCGGTGGACACTGGTATATGCACAGCTATTCCAGTGGTGACTTTAAAAGGGGCTTCCCAGGGAACAAAGCAAGCTGGGAAACACGCCGAGTGAAGGGATCCTTTTCTAAAGAGATGTTCAGTTTGGTAAGGATTTATCCCCCCCTTACTAAGGGTTAGAGAACTATACACACCTCGGTCAAGCCGGCTGGGGGCTCCTCATAAAGTGCCTCTCACACATCTCTTGTCTTGATCAGTGTGTGCACTTCTCATCCAGAAACACTGAACAAGCAGCAGGAACCAAATGGCATCCAGGGAGAGTGTGGCCCTGTCACTAGGGATATAGACACCCCCCCTCTCAGCAGGCAGGCAAACAACCTTGAAGTGTTGGTACTGGGTCATCTCTGACTCAGGAAGGGAGAGGAGTCAGTCTATACTCCCATCCCACAGTCTACACTCCCATCACACAGTCTATACTTCCAGCCCACAGTCTATACTCTCAGCCCACAGTCTACCCATGCAGTTCACAGTCTACACTCCCATCCCACAGTCTACACCCCCATCACACAGTCTACACTCCCACTCCACAGTCTATACTCCCATCCCACAGTCTACACTCCCATCCCACAGTCTATACTCCCAGCCCACAGTCTACACATGCAGTCCACAGTCTACACCCCCATCCCACAGTCTACACTCCCACTCCACAGTCTACACTCCCAGCCCACAGTCTACACATGCAGTCCACAGTCTACACTCCCAGCCCACAGTCTACACTCCTCTGATCCTACAATCTATTCTCCAAGCACAAAGTGTCTCTGACATGGATGCACAGCCCCAACACAATGTGATGAAGGGCAGAGCAGATTCTCAATGCATAGATGCAGTAGGTGTCAGGATCTGACTTTTCTTTTCTCCTTTTGCCTTTAAAGTCAAGAGTAGGAAGACAGCAGCGAGTTCAAGGCTAGCTAGGCTACGTAACAAGAAAGACTGCCTCAGTGAAGGGGGAAAAAGGATGATGTCGGGCACGGTGATGCATACTTATACTCTCAGCACTCTGGAGACAGAGACATGGGGAGTTCTGCAAATTTGAGGCCAGCCTGGGCTACATAGTGAGTCCCAGACAAGTCAGCCGACACTATGTAGAGCAAGACTGTACCTCAAAAATAATTATTTCAAGAAAAAGAAGGGTGAAAGCAAGCAAGAAAGGGATAAACAGGAGAAGGGGGAGAAGAAAAAGAATGAAGAGGAAGAAGAGGAAGAGGAAGGAGGAAGATGTGGAAAGAGGAGAGAGGAAGTGAAGGAGGAAGAGGGGGAAGAACAGGAGGAAGGGGAAGAGACCATTAGACTATAGAAAACCAAGACCTGCGCTAGAGGTCTAGTTCAGTAGCAGGGTGCAAGGCCCCAGGCCTATCTATCTATCTATCTATCTATCTATCTATCTATCTATCTATCTATCTATCTATCTACCTATCTATCAATCAAGCTATTAGCAATCCTGGGGGTTGGGGAGGGGTATGGCTGCTTCCTCAGAGATCTATCTCTATTAGTAAGCACATAGCCTGTGAGCTCCTCAAAGGTCTTTCAGGGATTTTTGGTTTTCTGGTCATGGCTTGTGGTTTATTCTTCCCAATAGAAGTGGCAGTGGGTTGGGGTATTCACAGTTCAGCTGCTGACCTTTAGGGAGCTGACAAAGGATAGTGGGTGGCAATTTATAAAGTCATAAGTTGCTGGCAGGGCTTGGGGCAGAGTTCTCCCTTCTGCGGGCACTTTAAAGAAGGGAGAGGAAATCATTCAGAAAGCAGCGATTTTGCCCGGAACCAAGGAGGAGAGGTAATGTTGGCTTTATCTTAAAGTGACTTAGGAGCTGTGGGAAACAGGAAAGTTAGGTCTAGACTTCTTCCATTCCCTTTGAAATCCCAAATCCACTCCACCTTGGGTACACAGCTCAATATCTGATGTCAGGAGTCTAACCCAAGGACTTGCATAATCTAAGTCAGCCTTCTCCCTGAGCTGTGCCCCTAGCATTGCACAGCTCAGTAAAGTAGCAAAGACCATAGCAGGGCACAGCTTAGGGAACAGGTGGTAGATAGTACACCTGCCCCCTGCTTCCTCTCCCACAAGCAAGGTTCATTTTCTACTGTCCTTAGGATTGACTCCCCACCCCCACCCCCGCCTTTAGATCTGGGGCAACCACCTCCTCTAGGAGGAGGTGAACCATTCCTATAAGGGAGGCAGAGCTGAGAGAAACTGTAGTGTGCGGGTGTATGCCACAGTTCTACAGGCAAGAGGCTTGCTGTACCGAGGGTAGAGGTTCTGGCCAGGTATTGTCAGATGGAGTATCAGTAGACAGAAGATCAGAAGTCCAGGCATACAATGGCCATCTTCTTTTGTTTTTGTTGTTTGTTTTGATTTCTTGAGACAGGGTCTTCCTCTGGCTGTCCTGGACAGGATGACCTCAAACTCAGAGATCCTCATGCCTCTGCCTCCAAAGTGCTGGGATTAAAGGCGCTCATCAATATGCCCAATGGTTGGCATTTATTTATTTATTTATTTATTTATTTATTTATTTATTTATTTTCGTTCTGAAGCCCAGGCTGGACCTGCATCTCAACTATATAGTTTAAGCCAGCCCCCAACTTGTAGAGAGATTCACACAATTCAGCCTCCTAAATTCTGGAATTACAGATGCCACCAGGGCAGGCTCAAAACAGGAGTCTTAACCCTCGGAAAACAAACCTAAGACGCTTTGGGGGTGGCCTGTAGAGATCACCACCCAGCCAAACGCGCACAGAGGCAGCTAGCTCAGCTGTGTCCTAGTCTTCGATGCACAGTTTTAGTGGGCCAGCTAAGGAACACAGCACATCTAGGCCAGAGCCGCTCCCAACCTAACCTTCCCGGACACAGAGGAAGGGCTGGCCTGAGCCTTGAGGTGGTCCGGACTGTTTCAGGCAGACTAGCCGTGGGAACGCAAGAGCCTCATTAGTATCTCCAGCGCTGGAGAGCAGGCAGAGGCTGTGGGTCTGAGCACACACTTCAGTAGAGACTCCGCACTCAGGACTGTTGTTACCCCAAGGTCTTTCTTTACCATAGCCCCTTAGTGTTACCTAAACAGCCCTTTAAGTTGTTTTTCCTGCAGAAGCAAGTCCCGGCACAGAAGCTGGACAGCAGGACCCTTCCCCACCAGCGACCCCAGTGCAATCCACTAGGTGAGTCCTGCTCCTGAAGGTGACGATCAACGCCGCCCCCGCAGCCCTACACCCCCTCGTGAAGCGGGACATCCCCCGGCCGGCGATCGCGCGCCCTCACCTCCCGTAACAGGCGCTCCAGGTGCGTTTCGGCCCAGGCGGCCAGGGCTCCGGACGGCCCCGCATGCCGCAACAGCTCGCGCTCCTGCTCCAGCGCCGCCACTCGGCCATGCAGGGCGGCCGCCTGGGCTCCCAACAGGAGACAGGCGGCCGCAGAGCCCACCGACAGCAGCAGGCACAGCGCGCTCAGCGCCCGCGACCCGCAGCCCGCTCCGGGGTCCTGCGCGCCTCCTCCGCCCGCCGCGCGCTCGCCCGCGCCCATGGCGACCCGCCGGCTCTGCGTCGGCGCTGCGGCCCGGGGCGGCTCCAGGTCGGCGGCTGCGGGGCTCCGCGTCCGGGTGGCCGCGGATCGCGCACGCCCCCCTAGCCGCCCGCTCAGACTCAGCGGCCACTGCGGGCAGTTCCTTCTATGCAAATAGACCCCGCCAGAAAAGGCGCGGGGACCCACCCAGGGGAGGAGCGGCCGGACGGGGAGGGCGGGGGTGGTGGTGGGGGCCTGGCGCTCATCAGCTCCTCGCAGTCCGGGCCCTCGCCTAGCGGGTCCCGGAGCGCGAGCCTCTGTACCCCGCCGGTGCCACCCGAGGCACCCTATGCGGCCGGGCTCGGCTCTGTCGCAGGCCGCCTGAGGTTGAGGCACTCACTGTTCGAGCCTTGGGAGTGTTCCCCAAGCTTGTAGATTGACCTTTCTGACACTTGCAAAGCAAAACTTGGAACTCTGTGGGAAAGTTAGAGGTTCTTTCTAGACGGTAGCTGAGCGCCGCTTGGTGGCCAAAAGCGACCCCTGCGGGTGTGCGCAGGAAGACTTGGTAACCGAGAATCAAAGAGAAAGAGAAACAAAGGAAGGAAAGAGGAAAACTAGTGAGAGGAATGTGGAAGGAAAGAGAGAAATAAGGAGAATAAGAGACAAGGAAGGAGGCAAACTAGGCACCTCTTATAGTCAATGTTCACCATAGCAACTCAGGCATGGACACTAGACAAAAAAGCTCATACTTCTTTCCTGAACCAGAGGGAGCAGTTAGTTCAGGAAGCAGACAAAAAACAAATGGGAAAAGTGTCTAAAACTTGGTATACCTTGAATTCTGCAGGGACAGACTTAGCCCAAACCCAAATCTGGAATGCATCATACTGACTTGTCTTAACCACAGTTACATTAGGACACCAATCGGGCCCAAAGAGAAAGCCATCCACTTACAGGGATGGCCAGAGAGGCTGAAGTTGGAATCCAGGTTTTAGCTGCCAGGGCCCCCACAAGGCATATTTATACCTCAAAACTGGTCTCAAGTAACTGTCACATTAACTCCTGGGACACCCTTTCGAGAAGAGTCAGTCCTGAGTTTGGAGCCTGGTAAGGGGCACACGTGATGGAGTGGGTTTTAGATAATTTTCCACCTTCCCTTCTGACTCTCCTGTGGCTGTCTTCTTAATTTCTGTGGCTGCATTATCCATTCTGTATTCTTAAAGCCTGTTGAGACCCAGCAACACTCCTACTCCCCTAATTAAAAGGGAAATCACCCAGCTGGCAAGACCCTCTGAACTAAAACTTCCTGGGGTTGGAGGCTGTGGCCTCAGGTAAAGTGGAGTTTCTGGTAGTGGTTATAAAGTCTTGGCCCTGTGTGAAAACTGTGCCTGTGCCCAACAAATATTCTGAAAACCTCTTGCCAAGCAAACCTGACAGTCTACTGAAGTCTCTGAAAAGACGCCAACACCGTATTACAAGTTAGCACCCATTCTCACTACCCATTACCTACCAGTGTTAGTGTTAATGGGTACTGTTTCATTCTAGAAGCGTCTGTGTATTGAACAGGGCGATTGCTCCCTGGGTCTTTATTCTTGTCAGATACCTATGTGGATTAGCCTTCCTCCCAGACTGTGAAGAGCAAGCGCCTAATCCTGAAGTCAAGGTTTCCAGAGCCTGTCCCAGACTGCCCAATCTGAGGTGGCCTCGTTCTCAGTCCCCTTCATGATTAATCAGGAGATGGGGACATCTGTCCTAGTTACCTTTTAACTGTATCCTCTTGTTTCAGGCACCGCTGTCTTCTTACAGAACACTATCTGGCCTATAGCCGACGTTCAATAAACACTGGGTAAGTGAATCGAGATGAGAAATATGTTTACCATCTGCAGTTCTCAGTTGGAAAGGCAGGAAAGAAAACACTCAGTTACTTGTCAATTGGGGTCCTAGAAGGAAAGGCGGCATCCTCAGAACAGGTGATTGAAGCCAGCTTGATGGTAGACAGACTTCATGGTGGCAAGGAGGGAAACCAGCAGGAGGTAGGGGGTTGGGGGTGGCGAGCACCCTCTGGCTCACAGTAGTAGGAAGCCCTTATCCCTAGCTGAACTAGTGAGAGAAGCCTGCTGGGCAGCCTGTGGAAAGTCAGGTACTATAAGAAGTCTGCTCACCAGGAGCTGTGACCTTTGGTTGCTGAGATCCAGCCTCAGCAAACCACGGCTTGGTGGGGGAAGGGGTTGGGAGAAGAAATTCTCTCTCTTGCTGATGACCTCCACTGGCTGAACCTACAGGTCAGGAGCTCAGGAATCAAACTGTAGAAGGCAGCCCCACAAAAAGCAGACAGAGGGCAGATATGCACCCCACCTACCATGCATTCAGCTGAGCACCAACCTATCAGATATATATTCTTACCCCTCTATGCACTCCTCAGAGAACCAACAGGCCATCAGGATGACTTTGCACTCTCTCAGTACAGGAAAAGCCAGAGGTCTGTCCCTCACAGCAAAACTATTCCGGGTATGAGCTGTTTTTCCTATTTACAGGGCCTCAGGCACCTGTACAATGTTCACATAACAGGCAACCCACGGGTATAAAATCCCATACAACACACCCAACCAAGCAATGCACGTATTAGCCAAGGAAGTGAGGTGAGCTCATGATGGTGAACTCACTGGTTAGTCCTGTATCCTGTAGTAGTCTGAAGGAGCCAGCCTTGGAATACCAGAGCTGCCTTTGAAGACACTGGAGAAATGGTAACTCAGAAGGGTGCAGTGCCCTCTTTTGGGATATGGTACATGATTAAATCAGGGCACTTCTCTATGATGCCATGTCATAAAACATGTCAAAAAGCCTAGGAATAGAAGCCAGAATGACCCCATCAATAATCGCTTGCTCTTCTCCCATCTCTGCGTTATGCATGTTCAGAGCAAGGAACCCACAAAGTTTGAGCTGTCTTGCTGCCTCCCACTCTGACTTCTATACAGGGTGCTGATGGAGTAACTGGGAGTGCTGTTTCCACACTGGGGAGAAGGGAAATATATGGGTCACCTGGCCATACCCCTTTGCTGCATTGCATCGGGAACAGAAATGTGCAGTGTGTTCCAGCCACTGACACTCATAGGTAACACAGGTAACTGAAGGGTCTGAATGTGCTCACAATGCTGCTCAAGAATGCAGGGCTCCATGGAATTACTTCCAGCCACCTCTCCCAAAATTTAAATCAAGCTCTAAGGTTTTAAGGAACAGAGCTTCAAGTACATGGTGAGATCGTCACTGAAGTCACCAGGTCTTCTGCCAGCTGGCAGTAAAACTGAAACAAGCCACTTACCCTTTAGACCCTTTGCCTTCAGCTTTTTAAAAAGCAGGGACTAAAGGGGACCACTTAGCTCTACTCTGTTTAAAACTAGTAAAACTATATGGCAGACTGCAAGGCATGGGGAATCAGGCAATAGAAAGGAGGTTTTCGGGGCATGGGAAAAAGACTCAAAGACTGTCCTTGTCCTCTAGTGACTTCCTGGGCTACAGAGAAGACCTCAGCCAGGGCTGGGACATAGGAGGAAGAGCTGAGTGGCTGCAAGGTAGTCTGAATGGGCAAGGCGGTTTGGAATCACAGGGGAGAGGGCTGGATATCTAGGCTCCCGTGGAGTAGGAGTCGAACAGATCAGGAAGACTGGGGTTCTAAATGCAGAAAACCTTATAGTTCAAAGTCACTGAGCACTCAGATGTTTTTGGATGCAGTGGGGGAAAACGAATCCTAAACTAAGTACTGGCCTAGGTCTTGCTTAAAACCAAAACCTGGAAAGATCAGTTTGAAGTAACCATGTAATAGCTGACACATGCAGCTCGCACATACAGACTAGTAAGGTACAACAGGAAACTCCTTGACCAAACAGCAGAGGAAAAGATGCATAAGAGAATGTGCTTGCAAGCAACTCGAGAATTGGTATACAAAGATAATAAAGTGAGGACTGTATTCCTTATGCTCAGGCAACTAAAGGTAAGGACCCATGATAGGTTCTTTTTAAAAAAGACCCAAAACAAACTCTAGAAGATGACAATTTGAGATTTTAAAATTAAAACAAACAAATAAAACAATCACAGCACTGGGCTGGAGGAGATGGCACAGCAGTTAAGGATACTTACTGCTCTTTCAGAGGATCCGGGTTTCATTCCCAGAATCCACATGGTGGCTTACAACCATCTGTTAACTCTAGTTCTGGGGGACCTAACACCCTCTTTCTAGCCTCAGTGGGCACTGTAAGCAAAGTTAAACCTGTGCCTTTAATCCCAGCACTTGGGAGGCAGAGGCAGGTGGATCTGAGCTCAAGGGCAGCTTTGTCTACAGTGAGCTCCAGACCAGCCAGAGAAACCTTGTCTCGATAAAACAAGCAAGCAAGCAAGCAAGCAAGCAAGCAAGCAAGCAAGCAAGCAAGCAAGCAAACAAATAATAAACTTTTAAAAAGAAGAAAAAGAGCACTTGCTGTTATTGCAGAGAACCTGGATTCAATTCCTAGCATCCACATGACTATAACTCAAGTTCCAGAGGATCTGATGCCCTCTTCTGGACTTCATGGGCACAGGGACACACATGGTACACACACACAAGCAAAACACTCAAACACATAAACACATACACTGGATGGAGGGGGGTGGTGGTGGAAAGAGTGCTTGTTCTTTGCAAGCACGAGGACCTGAGTTAGAATTCCTATCATCCACATAAAGCGCCAGGTATAATATCAGCACCATGGGAGCAGAGACAAGGTCAGCCTTGGTCCAGACTCTGACTCAAGAAAAGAGGACAGAGCACACTAGAGCAGGGATCCCCAAGCCCTCTGTCTCAGGAGCATCTGTGGGCTATGCAATGATTTTGAGGGTTTGCCCAAAGCTTAACTGCTGTTCCTGAGAGGAGCTGGCAGAAAAAATTTGAACAAATAATGGCTGATTTTTCCCCCCTCTAAATTTGCTAAAAACTACAATGGATTCAAAGAACTTCAAAAACTAGGACATAGGAATCATGAAGACAACCACACAAGGCACATCAAGAGTTGCTTGAGATGAGTGGGAAAGAGAAACCAACTTAAAAGTCATTAGAATAAATGAACATATACAAAGTAACAAAATAGGTTTCCTGGCCACAGTACAATAATCCACAGGGCAGAGAACCTTCATTTTCCATCCACCAGAGCTCCAGAGCAGCCAGGATTGGGCTGACAACAATGTTGATGACACATACTGAAGGGACTCTGGCCAGCTTGAGCATGGCACAAATGGCTCTGGCAGGCCTTGCTTGCCCTTCTCTTCTGTCCCCTCTGACTTGCTAAAAACCATTAAATTCCTAAAGCTGGCCACCCTTACGTCCTCCTCCTTGGGCTGACTATCAAGATTCAGCTAACAAAGTAGTGAAGTCCTGCAATCAAAAGTCCCCTTTGGATAAGTATCATGCACAATTAGAATTAAACACCTCATCCTTACATTGAACCTTTGTAAACTGCCATTTTCTTATGTGCCACATCTGTCTCCTCTCTGTCCAGAGGTAGTCCTTTGTCCCTGGGGGACAAGTAGCCCTCCTACTTCTCCTTTGTTCCCTCCCTGTTCTCCCTCATCCTCTATTTCCTGTCTTTGTCTCTTATCCCTGCCCTCTGTCCCTCTGGGGAAAATAAACCTTTGTGCTAAGAACTTGGCCTTTCTTAACCCATACCTGTTTATCCAAGTACTCAGGGTGCTGTGGCAGGAAGAACATGAGGCGAAGGCTTCAAGGTCAGTCTGGGTTAATCAAACTATCTTATGAGGGGAGGGGATGTGGAAAACTCTCAGAAACACAAAAGCTAAAAGAATTCATTGTCATTACAGCCACAGTAAAGAGAAATGTTAATGCAAGGATAACTTGGGGCAGAAATGAAGCCACACTAGAAAAATATGAACTCTAAGTCTCTGTATGAATGTAAGACTTCTTGCTGGGTTGGTGGTAATGCTGGCCTGTGACACCACACTTGGGAGGTGGGTCAGGAAGGATCAGGAGTTCAAAGCTAAGTATGGTTATACAGCAAGTTCGAGGCCAACCTGGGCTATATGTTATCCTGTCTCCAAAACAAAAACTTAAATATTTCTTACTAAAATCTAGACATTTGCTTTGGCCCCATGATCAGTGATCGAGGAAGGAGAATCACCCTGAGGATGTTGAGGTAGCCTGAACTATAAAGTTAAGACCTCGTCTCAAAACTCTCACAAAAACATGGTTCGATGGCTTAAAAATAGTGACATGCAGCAGGACTTTATATGGCTATGGAGGATGCTCATTCTGAACTGTCATGAACAGTCACTTAGTTACCATAGTTA
Source organism: Mus musculus (assembly GCF_000001635.26). Taxonomy (NCBI): domain Eukaryota; kingdom Metazoa; phylum Chordata; class Mammalia; order Rodentia; family Muridae; genus Mus; species Mus musculus. Next base: position 51,283,823 of record NC_000077.6, on the reverse strand, counting down.
CAGCAACACATCACCCGGGGTGGGTATCAAAGCAGTCATGAAAACAGCCAAGAATAAGTTAAAAGACATATAATGGCTCCTTACCTAGAAAACAAAACAGGGAGGGTAAAGGCCAGTGAGATGTCAACCTGTCATCCTGGCTGGGTTTTATATATATAGATCTATATACATCAATCCCAGTATAAGTTTTGAGATAAGCTTAGACTATGTACCAAAACAACCTCCCAGCCCCCCCCTTTTTTTTTTGCAAACTTTTAATTATATTTACTTTTGTGGAAGTATGGGTATATCAAGACATGAATGAAAACTCACTTGTCCAACTTGGCAGCAAATGCTTTTAACCACTGGGCCATCTTGCCAGCCCACAACAATGTGTTTGATAGGATAGTGGTATTATACAAATATATTTAAATTTATTTAAAAAAGAATTATGGATGAAATTATAGGTAGCTAGCATGTGTATTTAAACAGTAGTCTGATTTAAAAATCTTCCAAGTATTTTGAAGCTGGGCTATATATATTTAGGGAAACTCATTCTATTCTTGCATTAAAAACATTTTTCTTTAGGTTAAAAAAAAATCTCTAATATAAACAAGCCTCTCAATAACATTTAATAATATTTTTGTCAGAAAACTTTCAGCATCACATTTCTCCTTAAAAAATGTGTATATAATTTTATATATATGTATATATATACATACACACACATACACACATATGTATGTGTGTGTGTGTAAAAATATAGGGAAGGGAATGTAGAGAAAATGGAAGAAAAAGAAGGGAGTGGAGAGAAATATATGAAATATTCAAATTAAGTAGTTTTTAAAATTACCTTCATTACAAATGAACCATATTCCCATATTTTCCAATCTAAGCCCCTTTCCTTTTAGTGCTGAAGCTGAAAACATTGTAAAAAGCAGTGAACTTTCCAGAAAATGAGTGCACCAATGCCAGAAGAAAGGCAGTTAAGGGCAGGCAGCTGAGAGCTCAAAGGGGGGGGGGTGTGTTTAGTAAAGGATATTTCCTGAATGTCCCCACAAGTACCACCTGGACTACTCATCCCTAAAGTGTGAATTAGAACACAAGCTAGACATCTTAAAAGAATGTTAATTTTTACAAGAGAAAATTATTATGTGTATGTGTTGGTATGCGCACATTAGTGTAGCTGCCCAATGTCAGAAGAGAGCATTGGAGGTGTTTGTACCTTGTCCAACACAGTGCCAGGAAGAACACCTGTGGTCCTAAGAACAGAACATGCTCTTAACTGCTGAGCCATCTCTCGAGCCCTGGAAAGCACCCATCAACTTTTTAGAAACATGATTTTTCTTTCCTTTTACATCAAGATCAGCCTATGACAAGTTTCTGATGATGGACTCAGAAGCTCATGCCGGGGGCAGACAGGTTTTGGGAAGCACAGGAGCTGGACTGAAGACTGAGGTGCAAAATCAAAAACATACACATTGTGTGGAAATGTCAGTTTCAGGACTAACCTTAAACAGCGCCTTCAGAAATGTTCTCACACCCCAATTGTCCTGAAGGTGGCATATGCTGACATGTGAACTGCATGAGACATCTAGATATTCTTTATGTAGAACTCTTAGGACATGCAGCTATATATATATAGTCTTCAGGAAGTTCCTAGCCTTGCTATACTGGGAAAACTGCCTCTAAGACAGCAAGAGGAAAGCCTGGCTTTACTACTTGTTACGCAGAAGAAAGCTCCACATAATTTGTGGTTTGAAATATAGACAGATACAGCTCAAATCTGTGTGTAATATAAAATTAAGATTTTTGCCTGATTAAACTCTGTCATGGACTAATGGGATGTCTTTTCACGAGGGCCCATGGATATCACCCAAAAGAACAGAAAACTTAAAATTTAATGAAACTTTACCAAGCTAATTTTTTTGAGTTTTGGGTTTTAAAATCTGCCCACCCAGAATGCTGGCTGTTCAATTATCAATTACAAAAAAAATCCAAAAACAAAAAACCCAAACCCACCTTTGTCATGAAAAGTTCTACATCTAAGGTGTATAAAGAATACTCAATCACAAAGTGGTCAAGATTTCCTTTTACTTGAGGAAAAAAAAAAATCACTTCAGAGTCAACCTTCATGTACAAAAGATGGGACCAATCACGTTTATCACTGGACACAAAGGGCATTCTAAAAGCCTTTAAAGTGGCAATTAACATCAAAAGGAAAATTCATTGTAACTCTTGTATTGCATTCATTATCAACACCATACTTAACAAGGTAGTTATGCTATTGATACAAAACATACAGTATTTACACTTAACTGTACAAAATAATTTAATGTTTACAAAAATATTAGAAGGTTTAGTTGACTGACACAGTCTGGAAGTAACTGCTCCTAGAGAAGTACACAGAAGACCCCTGACTCCCACTCATTTCCTTTTTAATAAGTCAAAGAAAGGGTGCTGCAATGCTTCATCCAAGGTGATCCTTCTCGCTGGGTCATACTCCAACATTCTTCGAACCAGGTCAAACAGCTTCTCATGCTCTTCGTCATGACACAGCATAAATTCCTAGAGGTGAGGGATGGCCTTGTTAAATGAAGACATGGCTGAAGATGTTACTTAATCATTTATCTTTTTTTCTTTACCTTTAACGGCTTGCAGCGTCTCCTAACATATCTCCCAGCTGAACTATGCTCGTCCCAATCTAGCTGGTTATGGTGGAAATACTTGCGTTTCCTACAAGAGAAAAAAAAAGTTGAAATTAATAAAAATAACTAAAGTTCTACATCATTACTTTGTCCCCAAACCCTGGTGGAGACAAGACAGAAACAAATCTTTCACAAAATGCAGACATTTAGTATGAAATTTAAAAAATATCAGCAGCAAAATACATGACGCTTTACATAGTATCTTCTTTTTTTCTTCTACTCTGGTGAACTTTAGTTATTTCAACTATGTTATTCGCAAATAAGAAATGCTCACTTTAAAAGGGATGACTCCTGGCTGTGAATTCTATCTCACTAAATCTGGAATGGGGAAGGAATCTTTAACAGCTTCCCAGATGAGTTAGGAAACACTACAGTACTCCGTTCAAGGGCACAGAGCTGGCTTACAACAGGAAATTTAAACAAGACTGACAGACTCTAGTAAGAATGGGCTCTCATATGTATTGGTTTTTACCAACTTAGAGAAACATTTGCATAAAAGTTAACCTGAGTATTAAAATAAAGCCCCCTTCTCCACAAGAGCACAAATTAAAATACTGAATTATTTTTTGAAAGTGACCTTTAATAGCTACAAGTTATCACTTGTACAGAATTTCTTTTTTCTTCAAACTCTGTAGTCCTTAGAATAAGCACTATGCTATTACAGTCTAAGCAAAGGCCCTGCATGCATCTGAGGCCCACCTTGTCTTCTGGATCATATGTGCTGGGATGGGTCCTAAGATCCGCTCCATCATTGCCAGGTGCTCTTTACTATCGTGGGTCTAAAAAACATTCAGGAAAAAGGAATTTAGCATTCTTTACCTTCCTTACATGCACATAAAAAATAAAATAAAATATGGGCTGATATAAAAAGACTAGACTAAGGATAGAGATGGCTCAATGGGTAAAAGGCCCTTGCTGCAAAGATCAGCAATCTAATCTGGGACTCCATGGTGAAAGAACCAATTTCTACAAGTTGTCTTCCACATGTGTGCACCCACCCCCAATAAATAAACACCATTAATAACAACAAAAAGACCAGACTAGCCAGCTACACAATTTACATAATAAATTCCTCAAAGATGAACGACATTGAAAGAGCTGTTTTGTCTGGTGCAAACACTATACAGTCTAAGATAAACTAGGGAGGTCTATATGGTAATCAACATGAGAAGTATCTAACATAAAATAAAACAATTTCTATTTCATGAACTATTTATTTAACTAGATCTCTAACTTACTAACATTAATCCCAGGTGTACTGGCTAGTTTTGTGTCAACTTGACACAGCTGGAGTTATCACAGAGAAAGGAGCTTCAGTTGAGGAAATGCCTCCATGAGATCCAACTGTAAGGCATTTTCTCCATTAGTGATCAAGGGGGAAAGGCCCCTTGTGGGTGGGACCATCTCTGGGCTGGTAGTCTTGGGTTTTATAAGAGAGCAGGCTGAGCAAGCCAGGGGAGGCAAGCCAGTAAAGAACATCCCTCCATGGCCTCTGCATCAGCTCCTGCTTCCTGACCTGCTTGAGTTCCAGTCCTGACTTCCTTTGGTGATGAACAGCAGTATGGAAGTGTAAGCCAAATAAATCCTTTCCTCCCCATCTTGCTTCTTGGTCATGCTTTTGTGCAGGAATAGAAACCCTGACTAAGACACCAGGTAATATAGCCAGCCCAACAATTCCCACCACAGTTCTGAGCTTTGTTTAGAAATATGACTTTAAGGAGATTAAGACACATAGCTCACAAATAAGTAAAGCTGACAACACACCCAAGTCAAGGACCTTACTCTTTTTTTTCTTTTTAAATTTGTTTCTCTTTTTAGGTCTATTTATTTATTATATATAAGTACACTGTAGCTGTCTTCAGGCACACAAGAAGAGGGCATCAGATCTCATTACAGACGGCTGTGAGCCACCAGTGGTTGATGGGATTTGAACTCATGAGTTTTGGAAGAGCAGTCAGTACTCTTAACTGCTGAGCCATCTCTCCAGCCCCCACCTTACTCTTAAAACTAGTGCAACCATTGCATACACTAGCAAGATTTTACTGAAAGGACCCAGATATAGCTGTCTCTTGTGAGACTATGCCGGGGCCTAGCAAACACAGAAGTGGATGATCACAGTCAGCTATTGGATGGATCACAGGGCCCCCAATGGAGGAGCTAGAGAAAGTACCCAAGGAGCTAAAGGGATCTGCAACCCTATAGGAGGAACAACAATATGAACTAACCAGTACCCCGGAGCTCTTGACTCTAGCTGAATATGTATCAAAAGATGGCCTAGTCGGCCATCACTGCAAAGAGAGGCCCATTGGACTTGCAAACTTTATATGCCCCAGTACAGGGGAATGCCAGGGCCAAAAAGGGGGAGTGGGTGGGTACGGGATTGGGGGGGTGGGTATGGGGGACTTTTGGGATAGCATTGAAAATGTAAACGAGGAAAATACCTAATTAAAAAAAAAAATAAAACTAGTGCAGCACAGAGCTGGGGCATGCTAAGCTGGAAAAGCAGCGGCTGTACACACAGGTGAGATGGTGGCTCTAGAGTGAAGCTGGCCAACTTTTCTCTGAAGGAAGGGCCAGGCCAAAAACCTTTTAGCGTGAACCGCTGGCAAAAGACCCTTTCTCTTTAATAGTCAACAGGGAGGACTTCCACAAGAGCACACCATTTGCCAATCTCTGTTCTAGAGAGCAGAGTTTGCTTTGTGAGAAAGACTCCCTTTGTAGCCAAGACCAGCCTTAATTTCACTATATAGTTGAGGCTCACAATCTCGATCCACCTGTTTCAGCCTGAGTGATAGAATTATCAGCATGTGTCACCATGCCTAGACTGTCCCACATTTTTATGCTTTATTAGTATATGTTTTTAGAAACAAGGTTAACATACCCAGAGCAGAACTGTAACTAGCCATACTAAACAATATAAATTTATGAAGTTTAATTAAAAAAAACAAAAACAAAAAATAAACTAGGACACATAATATGAACTCTACATGAGCTCTACGTTAAAAGATATCATACACATTTGAAACAAGTTACAACCTCACTAGTAGTAGAAATTCAATCAACTGTGGTTTTAGAAGTATGATATTTATGTGTTAATTTCAATGATTATTCTATGGCAAATATTCAATATGAATGCTAACTACAGCATGTTTAACATAAAATTCATTAAAGATCATCAAATAAAATGTATTAGATACATACCTGAAAGACTGTGAACCCAAGGTAGTACTCAATAAGAATGCAGCCTATGCTCCAAACATCACAAGGCTGAGACCAACCTAGAGCTATTCAAAACAAACACAGGCAAGTTATAGCCAACAGCTTTATTTTTTTTTTTTTTTTTTTTAAAGATTTATTTATTTATTATATGTAAGTACACTGTAGCTGTCTTCAGACACACCAGAAGAGGGCATCAGATCTCATTACGGGTGGTTGTGAGCCACCATGTGGTTGCTGGGATTTGAACTTCAGACCTTCGGAAGAGCAGTCGGGTGCTCTTACCCACTGAGCCATCTCACCAGCCCCAGCCAACAGCTTTAAACTGCTCACCCTTCCCTACATGCAGGTACTCTTCATAGTGTATCTCAGAGACCACATCAGCAACCTCAGGATTTATAACTTTAGTGCGTGTAGCTCAGGCTGGTCAAGAACATGGCATTTCTTCAGTCTTTTAAGTGGCAGAATTATAGGCTGGTGCTGGCCCTGATTTAGTCACTTTTGTTCATTCTACAATGCTCATCATTGGAAAACTTATATAGCAAATACATTTCCATCTGCAGCAGTGGAGCTTGGGCTTAGATAAACGTTTTCTTCTTCAATCACTACACCTCAATATACTTTTCCTCAGGGGGTTAACTGCAGCCCTTCATTCCTCAGCAAACTACTACTCTTCTCTTTCCTTTTCCTTCCTTTCCTTTCTTTCTTTTTCTTTCTCTCTCTCTCTCTTTCTCTTGTATGTATGTATGTATGTATGTATGTATGTATGTATATATGTATATATGTATGTATGTATGTATGTATGTGAGTACTCAGTACACTGTCACTATCTTCAGAAACACCAGAAGAGGGTGTTGGATCCCGTCACAGATGGTTGTGAGCCACCATGTAGTTGTTGGGAATTGAACTCATGTCCTCTGGAAGAGCAGTCAGTGCTCTTAACCGCTGAGCCATCTCTCCAGAGTGAACTACTTCTGATACTCTGGAACCTCATCTCACTTTTCTCACCCTTTCCCAACATTACCTGACCACCAATGTCTAAAGCAACTGTGGCATTCAACTACATCAACTACATCTTCCTTTCTAATCTGCCTTCATCCTAGGGAACTTCACCCACACAAATAGTATTCTATTCCCCCAGTCTCCAGATTCCTTTTCCAGTGACTCCAACTTCAGATTTGTATCAATAATAGCACCCGATCTGTCTTGTTTCCAAGCCACCAATCCTACCAGTGACTTCTAAGTTTTGAGGTATAACACATGTTCCCTGAGTTCAAAAATTCTACCTTTCACTTCCAGCTTTCTCCCACCATGGCTAACACAGAGACTCTCTTGCTTACAAGTTCCTTCCTTTCGTCCTGCTCCATGTCTATTTCATGTCTAGGTTAGCCAACCAAGCCCTTGGCCATGTGTACCAGAGCCTTACCTTGGCAGTGGAGCGAAAACAGATGGCAACATAACTTCCCCATCACGAGACTATGATACTCTCACCAAGCACACCCACCATGTTATAATCAGCTAAAAATCACATATCATCAGCACTCAGAATATCTTTCACAAACATGGTCATACAGGAGAAACACGCATAACTCTTCTCTGTATCCTCCTAACATCATTTTAGTTAACCATGACCTTCAACAATTAAAAGGATAAGAAGTCTGGTGACTACTAACCCAAAATGACCTCTGGAGCCCTGTAGTGCCTTGTGGACACCAAAGTACTATGATGTTCGTCGTCATATGTTGCACTTCCAAAATCAACAACTTTGATATCTGTGTTTTTCAATGTGCGCTCATCTCGTTTCTAGAGACACAATTGAATAAAGATGAAACTCAATAAAGACATAAAACATTCAATAGCACTACTCAAAAGGCTTGCAAATGAACCCTCCCTTCTCCACCCTCCTTCCCCTCTATCCCCAACTGGGATACACACATCCTATTCATATTCCATTTGTGGATGAACATCAGAATATACACAAGCTCAGAAGCAAAATTCCTCATTCAAGGATCCCCAAGCTAAATTAAGACAAAATTAAAACAAGTCTTTAACTTACCATTTTAGAATTGTATTTGACTACATAGTCAGACTTCACAAATAAAATATTTTCAGGTTTTAGGTCCGTGTGTGTTAATTTATTATGATGTAAAACTACAACGGAAACAGAAAACCATCATTAGTCCCACTTATTAATTGGTGCAGGGGAGTAAAAAGGGATGAGAAGTGGAAATGACGGTTAAAGGGATGTCAGCTTTACCTGTAACCTGCAAGTGGGCATGGGCTGAAAATAAAGACAATAAAATAGGGACAATAAAATATACTGTGTGTTCATGAATACTTACAATTTATAGACTGGCAGATCTGATAAGCCATTTGCCTGATGTGATCAATTTGAAATGGCAGAAAACTATTTTCTTTAATAAAATCATAGGTACTAAGTCCCAGCAGCTCAAACACAATACAAACATGACCATGATGATCAAACCACTCTAGCATCTGGACGCATCGGCTAAAAGAGATGAAAATAATAATTGAGTGCACAGAAGTGAGCAGCTCACACAGTTTGACAGCTTGTGGTTCAATGTGTACTTACAAGACACTGTTGGGGTCAGTGCTGTTCAAGTGCTCCAATACTTGGATTTCAGAACGAGCTGCCTCCCGGTAACGGCCTACATTTTTTACAATTTTCACTGCTACATGTAAGCCATCCCTTGAAAACAAAAGATGATGATGATGCTAAAAATACAAGTGGTGGATGAAACTGCATACCCCATGAAAAGCATTCTTTTTTTGGTTTTGAGACAAGATTTCACTATATGTGGCTCAGGCTGTGCTTAAACTCATTATGTAGCCCAGACTGACACTGAACTTGTGAAAGTCCTACCTCAGCCTCCTAAAATACAATTGTAATTACAAGTTTCCCATATAATTGCTCTAAGTCTTTTAGAGCCCATAATATTAGGTTCCAGATCATCTTTCCAAAACAAAGCAACCATCCATGAAATACTTAGAAATTTTAACATTTGTTTCTAAAATTTTATCTAGATTTTATACAAAACATTTAAAAGTAGAACACATACACTCGAGTTTGAGTGCGTGCATGCTAAGAATCAGAGTATGCTGCTGTTCAAAGCATTTGTTCATTTACTAGGTTGGACCTATTCTGTGCTACAGACAAGGACAGGAGCTAGTACTAAACAACTGAACCTACTCCTCTATGCCTCAGTTCAATGACAAAGACAGATGAGGACATTAAGACAGTCTCACAAAGAGATGAAGCTCCAAATATTCACTCAATAAAGTAGCAATTTACATAACAATACAGAATGGGTCCTGAAAGATTGGTGTGAGCCTGTCAAGCTGTGAAAGGAATCAAACAGCTGGATAAAGACACCACCTACAAGTTATGAAGCTCTCCCTACCCAGCACTTTACAGGCTCACTTTATCCAAGTACAGGCTCGCTTTATCCAAGTATGGAGAAATAGCTACATCCAGGACAGCAGGTTTTGGGTTGGGGCATTTCCAGGGATACTCCTAAAAAGTATAAACTCAGTATTTTGAGAAAAATCATGGAAATGGTATAAAAGTAAATTTAGGGCTAAAATGTTTTTGTGGCTAAGGATTGAAACAGCACCTTGCACATGCTGTAGCACTAAGCTCAACAATAAAACATTTCCAAATATGGGGGTAAAACCATATTTCCAAGTGTGAATTCAAACATTTTGTGGATAACAGATCAAGGAGCTATGATATTAAGAGTCACCAAATATGTTTAAAGACAAACTTTATGTCCAAAACTCCTGATATACAGTAAGCTAACAAATGATATCCTTTCCAACTATTTCTGATGAAAACAATTAGATGTCATTTCAGAAATGTGTAGTTTCAATTCAGTTTTTAAGATCACTTACAAAAAGTGTAACACCACAGAGCAGAGGTTCTGATGAGACATGGTGCAGTGAGGTAGGTCAGTATATCTTAGCAGAGAACACAGACTGTATTCTGTAGGTCTTCAGCAAAGGCACTAGTGTGTAAGTTTAGATGTGTTTTATCGATGCTGCAACCCAAAAGCAGCTGAGTGCCACAGAACCTGCTTGAGCTTTACTTTAATTACAGAATGACCTCCACCTGAGAGAAACTGCCACCATTTCCAACAAAATTAATACTCATAGCACATACATTACATTGAGCTTCAGAAATTCTGTTGAATACCTCTCAAGAAAACTTGTAGCAAGCACTTAAAATACATTGTAAAATAGAGCAGAATGTTCAAAACGGAAAAAGCAAACTTACATGCCGTGATCAATGCACTCTACAACTTTGCCAAAGGCTCCTTCACCTAAAGTGTCCACGATTTCATCTAAAGTAAGGGAGAGAAAGAGAGGTCTAAGTACCTAAGCACAATTACCGAGTTGTTCAAACAATGAATGCTTAAGTGTGGCATATTTCCAAATGATCTTTAGCAAAGCATAACTAAGGTTTCATCGCTCAAGTTACTGTATTTCAGCTGCTACAAGCAGTTAGATAGAGCTGTCTGTCCTGCTCTAGTCTCAAACGCCACTGATTACTTTGGAATTTTAAGAATAGAAATATTTAAATTCTACAGAAAAGAAGAAATACAAAAGAACAAACAAACCCACAAAAAACAAAACAAAAAAGCAATGAGAGTCTTTAGCCCCCCGCTGACAAACTATTCTTTAAAAGATTATTCTGTCTGCAAAGTTTAAAAAGTGTTGAAAAATATTCTATACATCTTGCTCTTAGAACGTCTCCACTTTGACAGATCAGGTGACCCTCCTCATCATCCTCTATACTCCTGGATCTTTTCCTTCGGTGGCTCTTCTGGAACGGCAAGTGGGCAGCACCAAGATCGTCCAGCCAATCAATATATCAGAGTGAATTCAGGGCAGAATACGCAATTCATTCAGCGGGGAGATATTCAGGCATTCAGATAAGCACCAGGCCACGAACAGTTGGCAGGAGCAATTTCAAATTCAGTCCCCAGAAATTCACAGGGCACAGTTTATGTTACAGAAGAAAAACATGGCAAGGAACAGATTTTCAGATAAGATACTTAAAGTGGCAATAGAAAAAAACAACACAATTGTCTCTTTAAAATACTGATTTAATTGAAGTCTGAAGTTTAAAGAATGCATTGTCATGATTTACTAATTTTTGCTATAACCATATGCTGTGAATTGGGTTGTCTAGTTAGTCAGGAAAATGTCAAGATTAGTTGAAATTGTTCTCTTTTAGCAACATTTAAAAGTGGACATCATCATAGTAAGAAGGGGAAGTAAAGACTAATTTCAATCTTCCATCTAGTAACTGCTAGTTCTATAGAAAAAAAACTTGGGGGAGGGACATGGTAACTCAAAATTTACAAATAAAAGATGTCTAGCTTTCTCAGTACATTTTCCCCTCAGCACCCAGGTTCACAACTTCAGGAAATTAACGCAGACAATGATGTGCTGTCCGAGGAGCTAGACCACACAGGAGTCAGCAATGGCTCAACACCTCAGCAAGGCGACCTGCCTGAGTTATTTCCAACTACCAGTAAAGCAGTTTCTTTCAAAATAAAAAAATCTTTACATTCAAAGGAGAAAAAAATGGGTGCCTCATTTTTAATATATTATACAACCACAAAATAAGATGTTCTTACTATTAAAACCAACAAACTCATGCATGATCTGTTTTGCAGAATGAGTGTGTGGGCAAAATGAAGACTAACTAACACACAGGTGGTCAATTATGAGAATGTATACACTTCCTTTAAGGACTCCAGTAACATGAATTTAATTACAGCATATCCAAATTGCATTAAGAAACTTAGAAACTTATCACCCTTTCAGAGCTTTACAATCAATCCATTCCAAATAAAAACAAACCACTCATACCGAATGCGACTGATGACTTGCACAGGGTCTATTACGCTTTCTCTTAGGGCTGCTTCTCCTGCTCCTGACTGAGGATTTACTGCAATGGATCCGGTAAGTGCTTTCAACGTCTCTATGGTAATGTCTTGGAACATATCCTTCGCAGTAGTCATTTCTGTATTCATCAATGTATCTCCGGTCCCGATAATCTCTCTCATTCAAGCATCTTGCTTCTAAATAGTGACTGCGAACACATTAAAGGATTTCAAATTATTCTCTTCATTCTGGAATAATGTGGTTCAAACAAAACTTTCAAGAATTCTTGGTTTAAATAGCTATCTCAATAAAAGGAAAAAATTCAAATCAATGAGATGAAATTTATTTGTATCTAGGAAAGCTTAAGAAATAATTTTTAACCAAATAGGTCCATATTAAATTGCTACAGCCAGGCATGCCTTTAATCCCAGCACTTGGAAGGTAAGGGCAGGAGGATCAAGAATTCAAGGCCATCCTGAAGTACACTACAAGTTTGGAGCCAGCCTGGGTCACATGAAACCATCTCAAAACAAAAAAACAAAAAAACACCTACACATTAGAAAATTGCTGTCAACCATTTCATACCAAGGAACAAAGCTTCAATTACAATATGCTTATGACTGAATGTTCCTTTACCATCTAAAAAGTCAAGACCAAACTTGCAAACCTATTCTGAAATGCACTGATCGATCATACAACATAGGCATCTGAAACTAGCTTCCTTTTCCTCTCTCAGAGCCACACATTTAGAGAAGGGCAAAAGAAGATTCCTTTCCCTTAAATTAAGAGCATTTTAAATATCCCTGACCACGACTTCTTATAGAATGTGTATCACAGATATGAGAAGCTTTAAATGTCCTTCAGCCCTTTCATTTACTAAAATTCAATTAAGATCCCTAAATGATACAGCATCGTTGCAGAGCTTATTAGTGGCAAAAACTAAGATATTTTCAAACTGCTACTACTGCCCTATGTCACCTATTCTATCTCCTCTTTTCTATGTCTAAGCTTTGTGTTATTCTTGTTTAAGAAACAGAGACCAGAACTTCTGAGGCTTGCCTAGTGTGCCAAACACATGTGAACAGACCTTCCACACAAGAAAGGATCCAGGACTGTGGACATCCCTCCCATTCTACCTGCCTAATTTCCTGTGACTCTTGCTTAAAAAATACCCAAGAAACAGCAAACAGCATTTTCTAGTGCCCCAGTGCATCTACAGACTCCTTTGAGAACCTGATGGAAGTTGTAGAGCCCTTTTTCCCCAAGAAACATACAAATACATAAACAAAACTTGGCAAGAACTTCATGACGGTCATGGACCTCAGGAAGTCAATGGATCCCAGGTGAGTGTCCTGATCTGATGGAAAGAAAAGGACGGATTCAATCGGCCCAGTTTCCCATCCCCCCTCTACCTGGGATGAGTGTCCTCTTCAACAGAGTGCGAAGCTTCAAGAGGGATGCACATGGAGCACTGGGGGAGAGAGGGGACACCTGCCCAGTCAGACAAATCAGCTAAATAATCCTGACAAGCAATGGAGTGACAGATGTTGCTGCAGCTGCCCCCGCCAACCCCTTTACACTCCCCAGAATATGCTGTCATTTTCTTTCCCAGGTTCTTGTTTAAGCAGAAATAGAAACATCCCTAGGACTACAACCCAACAAGACTGGCATCTATTTTAGGCTGGGCCTTCTTATTGCCTAGCATCATTCTCAAGTTCTCCTTAACTTCTGGAGAAACAAGTGAGGCTATTAGGATTAAACTCTAGGCCTGAGACAGTTGGTCTGAAGCAGAGATCTAGATGAAAAACAAGAAGCTAGTCATAATTCTACAGGCATCCTATTTAATTTTATAAGGTATCCCACACCCACCAAATCCAAAGTCTATCATAAAAATAAACTAGACTAATAATAATCTTTAACTGGAATATGACATGAAACTGGCCCTGCTGACAATCCAAAACAATCTACCAACAATAAAAAAGTGGGGTGGTGATACTATTGTGAGCAGAGCTAGCATGAGAAGGACCTTTCCAATCATGACAACCAAAGACTAAAGTTTAGAGATTAAAGACTACAGAATTATACAAGCTGTGGACATGGTAGACAGAATAAACAGATTTGACTTTTTAAAAATATCCACTAAATGCCCAGTAACTGTTAAGTGAATTGGCTTTTTTTATTTCCGTCCTGTGGAAGACAAAATAAAATCATGTAAGACAATTTAAGATTACACACACACACACACACACACACACACACACACACACACAAGAAAAGAAAAAAAAAAGAAAAAAAAAAGAAAATCAAAAGAGACAAATGCGAAAAATGTTGAAAAGGTGCAAATGAACTCCGGGAAGGCAAAGAATTCAATTTGCTTAAGATTACTAAGGAAGAAGTCATGACAAAGATGGAAGCAGATAAGCATCTTAAAGGAAAGCCAGGATTTGGACAAAGTGGAAAGCAGAAGAAATTCCAGAGCAGCATAGTGCCATGTTACACTTATACAGACAGCACCGCCAGCCAGAGGCTTCAAATGCATGTATCTACTCTGCAGACAGGAAGTAGATGCATCAAATGTCACTAGAAGCCCTGTGCAACCAAACTAAAGGTGTTTTTAAAGGACAGACTATTTGCACTAATACTGACTATAGAGTTTACAAATGAAGACCCAGGTCATACTGAATTCTAAATCTAAGTCTGCATACCTCCTAGGTGGTTTCTAATCATATAAAGTTTACCAAAGGTTTAAAACTTGGTACTGTGTTACAGGGAGATATTTAAGGATTTGGCATATATATATATATTACATCTACATTGGTCTTCCTGGTATTTGAGGCAGAATAGATTAAACCTGCTGAAAGGGAGACCAAATCAAAGGCTACTGCCAAAAGACAAATCAGGAGAAAATGTTTTATAATACATATGACAAAGGGTTAAAATAATACATAATAAAAACATCTTGTAAATCAGAAAGAAATATACTTTAGTAGAAAACAATTGACATAAAAATTCTTCAGAAAATCTGAACAAATTCACTAGAAATTCAGGTTAGGAAAACCATTTAAAACAGACAAAACTAGAGACAGCACCAAGGAGCATGTTATAAGCTTTCTAGAACAAGAAATGAGAATATGCAGCAAGAACCTTGTAAAACTTCATACCCTTTAACTTGAAAATGCCTCTTCTTAGAATCTACTCTCAGGAAATAGCCACAGGCAAAGATTTGTACACAAAGACCCCTTAGGAACAGACAGAAATAATTCAGTCAAGCCACGCAACGCTTTCCACACTGCTGTTCCTTTACACTGCTGCTGCCTCAACTGCCCAGCCATTTATTAAAATATTCATAAAACTTTTAGCTTTCAAAAAGATATTTACAATTAACAAATAGTCTGGATTATGATGAATAATAATCACCAAATTTGTTTGATGTCAATGTTAAAGATGGTAGTACTGGCTTAGTGATTAATTGGACTGACTGGTTTTTATAATTATTATGAATACAAAATCACTCAAGTCAACTTTTTCACATATATAATATATACTCTAGCACTATGTATAAGAAGGTAAGCCTTAAAGAGTATCCTATACTCATTAATAATGGGGTACAATTTGTACAGTGTTCATTAATAAAGTCTGGTTACTGAATCTTGCCATAACCTTATCCAGCACCCCTTACATAACTTTGATAAAACATGATTAGTTTACAAGAACTACAAACAAGCTCTTTGGCAGACAACTCTGTTTAGCATGGAGAAGGAAAAAAAATTACATACTGTTTTTTAAAGTAACCCCAGCTGGCTAATTTAGAAAGCAATCTGGTAAACAGCCCCAATGGAACATCTGTACAAACAAGGAGAAAACATAGAACCAACAAAACAAATGAGAAAGGGAAATTAATGGAAGGCAGAGTGAAAGAAACTACTCACCTAGCCTTTCTTTATATTTAGAACTTTAAGATTCTTTCAATTCTATATAAACATATTACCTCCAAATTTTATATCATAATTATAGTAAGACATACTATCACAAATTTTTACTGAGGCTCTATCCTAAATTACCAGAGAATGCCTGTAGAAACAATTCTCAAAATATAAAGCAAGTTTCTAAAACTCTCAGACATATCCATTGGTGTTCTATTAATATAATCTGTAAGATGTAACATGAATGGCTATTCCTCAAAGCACTTTAATGGTCTCAGATAGCATTTCAGGTAGCTTTTCTTATCGGGATTAACCACTTTCTATGACATCTCAATTGGGAAACACTTCTTGCACACCCAAATATATATGCCATCTTCCTATGAGTATCATTATTATTCAACTTTGTATATGTTCTTGAATATAATCTTTTGACTTCCTTCCCCCTTTTTGATGGAAGGGTTTCTAAGGATTTTTGGGACCTCACATATATTGGGTAACAAGTGTTCTAACACTGAGCTAAATCCTCAGAGCCCTTAGTTTAGTCACTTGCTGAGCTACTGTCTCCTATCAATCCCAGACAGACATAGAACAAACTATAAAATTCATAGCTTTAGTCTAGGCAGTATAGAAACTAGCCTATGATATTGTTAACTTTTTTATTTTTTGCAGGAGTAAATATGTCTGATTCCAAATTTGATAAAAGCTATATAAGCAAATGACAACTTGCTGAAACTTAAAATGCAAGTCATTTACCAATCCGAGTCTTTAAACTGATGATGTGGTTTACAGTGCCTGTTCTCCTGAGTACTGCTGTGAGACCTTCTCTTGCGTTTGTGACTTCCACTGTAGCTTTCATGGCCCCAGCTTTCTCTACTATCCCAATCAGGACAGTGAGTTCGTTTGGAATGCCGCATCTGTTAACGAGAAGAGGGGGGAGTGAGGGTAAGTGGGAAGCTAAAGATGGTCGTATAACTATATATTACCATTGCTTAAATAGGAATACCTCACACACAGGGTCACGTAGGCTCTTAGCACTTCCCAAAGCTTAGAACACAATACCACTCCTATGTGAGATGATGCTGAATGGAACTGACTCTAGTACTAGATGACTGACAGCATGGAGACTTTAATAGGTTTTCTTTCGCTACATAGTACAAGGACAAATTCTCAACTTAGTGCTTGCCTTCAGAAACACTCATTTTTTGTTTTTTGAGAAAAGGATTTTCAGTTAGACCTGACTGTCTTGGAACCAACTCTGTAAACAAGGCTGGCCTCAAACTCAGAAATCTGCCTGCCTCTACCACCCAAGTGCTGGTATTAATGGGCATTTGTCAATGTACCTGGCTATTTTTTACATTTTTTTAAAAAGGGCCAATTAAAATTGCTCAAGGGCTGGACAGATTACTCAGTAATGTGCTTGCTATGCAAGCAATGAGGACCTGAGTTCAGATCACTCACACCCACATAAAAAGGCAGGCATCATAGCACAGACCTGTAACTCCAGACCTAGGGCTGGGGCGGGGCATATGGATCCCTAAAATTCACTGGCCAGCCCAGTCTAGCTTAATTGGCAAGCTCCAGGTTCAATGAAAGTCCTTGTCTGAAAAATGTGGAGACCCATGGAGATATCCCATTTTGACCTCTGGCCTGCACATGGGACAGAATGTATATGTACACTCCTAACACAAAATATTTTTTGTTTCCTTCTATTTATGCTGATTTTAAAAATTAGGTCACTTATAATGTTAATAATTCTACCAACTGAGCTACATTCCTGGTCTCTCAATTTGGTTAAAAATCAAGACTGACATGAATGCACACAGATTTTTTTTTTCCTTTGAGACAGGAAGTTTCTTGGTATAGGTCTGGCACTAGCTCTGTAAACTAGGCTGGCCTCAAACTCAAAGATCCACCTTCCTCTGCCTCTAGAGTGATGGAAATCAAAGGTGTGCACCACCATCTCCTGGCCAGATCTGAATATAAGAATAACATCTACAACTATAGTTAGCGATAGCCTATCCCAACAGTGTCATAAACATCCTTCAGTCTGGCAAAGTTTAATACAAATAATCATAAGTGAGAGAAGCAAGCAAGTAATTGATTTAAAGGTAAAGAGCCTTTCATTAATGAGATTTCCCCCCCCCTCAAACTCTGTAGAGTTCCTTTCTCTAAATGCCAGAATTAGTCCGATCCTTAAACTGAGACATGGCCAGTGACATCAGATAATGGTAACAATTCCCAAACTTCATCTCCAAGCTCCTGTGGATCTCTCCCAGGCTCAGTATCTAACATTTATCCTTTTACAGATCTGTGACTGTTGGACACCAGTGTTAATTCTCTCCTTTCATCATGTGGGTCTCAGAGATCAAAGGTGTGCAGCATTACCCATTTAACCACTTTGTTCCCCTACGTCAATTTTTAAAAAAAGATTAAATTTATTTTTAATGGGAATGGGGTAGGGTGGGGCAGGGTGGGGAAGATCTACACGAGTGCAGTTGCCCCTGGATACCACAAGAGGGCATAGGATGCCCTAAAGCCTAAAGGTCCATTACAAGAGCAGTGTCTCCAGTTCCATAGCTAAATCTTTAATTTTGAACTCTGCTAAGCAGAGTTTAATGGTTTGGGAGGGAAAAAAGAAAAAAGAAGCTGAATAAGGCCCAAATGGAACAAAACCAATTTAGTTGATCACCTTGAGCTTGCCTAAATGGCTGAAAAATAAGCCAACAAATCTATTAAACACCGGGCTTGCAAAGAAAGCAGTTTCAGTTCTCTTCCAAAGTGTTCCTCAGAAAGGGTGTGCATCACAACATCAGGGTGTGATACTATTATTATTTCCTGATTACTGAGGACGTAATGAGGGGAGAGGAGGTTTCTAATTGCTAGGCGAGACTCTACCACCGACCTACATACCCCCTGTCCAAATATTCAGTAAACCATATTCGTTCTTCTAATTCTGTGCCTGCCAGGCATCTTCCTGATAATGTGGCTTCTCTTGCTCAGTCAAAAATGAGAAAGCATGGATTAAACCACACACACACACACACACACACACACACACACAAATCCTAAATTCTTGATAGGTACCTTGGTTAAAAAAAAAGTTAGTAAGCCAAGCATTCCTTTCGATATAGTCATTTTAATATGGTGAAGTAAAACAGACAACACTGCAAACTTGCTGGAGACAAAAGCCCAAACTCAAGCTTTAGAGAAACACTCATCTTCCTATTTCCACTGGAGTTCTGCTGACATATTCCTCCTATTATCAAAATTGTATTTAAGGTTTTAGTTTGATTAAGGCTTTTTTTTTTTCTCTTTAGAGGGGGTGAGGGGAGGGAATTAAATTCTGAATCCCAAGCCACCGGGCTACAGGCTAAGCACTCTCAAAACACAGCAGCCCAGTGTACAGCTTCTGATGACTCATCCTTGTGACTGGCCATTAGGGTTTCACAAGTCTTGGTTGCTTGCTTCAAGTTACCCCCTCCCCCTCCACTTCACATCGCTACAGCCAGTTTACCTCTCACAGGACAAATCTCAACTTCTCAAGTGACTAATATGCAAACCCACCTATCAGTGGGTCCTTGTCCCAATAGGCCCCGACTAACATTCCCCATCCCTCCTCTGATCTCTGGCCGAGTTCGGAAATACTTTGTTTTTAGGCAGGTGTGGTGACACGTGCCACCCTAGAGGCAGAGGCAGGTGGAGTTCTGAGAGACTTCAAGGACAGCCTGGTCTGCACAGCGAGACCTTGTTTCAAACAACCAACAAAGAAATATTTACTTAGGAGGCAAAGTAAAAGATTTCTGAGCTCATGAGAGCTTTCATACACAGGAAAGAAAAGCTACCTCAAAATATTACACTATCTCTAACACTTAAAAATCATGCTACAATCCTCTGTATCCTTTCAATAAAAGATACAATGGAACCCATATGTATACGCTCATACTAGAAATATTATTCTCCACCACGTTTTAGAAGTTTCAGTCTCCCATTTAAGTGGGGGTACAAGAGGCCCTCGGGTGCGTGTTCAAAATTAGGCCAAATATCTGCAGCTTTAACATTAGACCAGGTGACAATCGGTCCACTGGTTTAGAGGGTTGGCTACTTGAGCAACAGAGCTGTCACAATGTAAATGCAATGTTCGCTCTCTAATTCCATCACTCAGCTCTCTAATCCCATCACTCAGGAGGCAGAGGCAGGAGAATCTCCTGAGTTCGAGTCCTGCCTGGCCTACATAATGCCTGGGCAATCGGGGCGACCCAGATCTAGGGGGGGCTTGGGGTGGGGTGACCGCCTGGCATGAAGGACGAACCTTCCTTCCCAAGTGTGATCCTCGAAGCTGGAGGTGAACTCCAGCCGCTGCCTGGCTCGCCGCAGCGCCTGCCCTACCTCTTCCGGGCAGCTGGCCAGGGCCCTTAGAGCTGAACAACAGAGCGAATAGCGGACTTTGGAAAAGGCTCCGGTTATGCAAACGGCCGAGGCCACAGACAGGGGTGAGTAGGGGGTCGGGGTGACTTCGACTCTGGACGGCACTAGTACCGGGGATGCGTCCCGCCAAGGGTCTCCCCGCTGGTTCCTGCGATGGACGGCCGAGGCCTTGACAAGAGGTGAGCGAGGCCCAAGCTGCCGGACCGCACCGTCGGGCGAACCCGGGGCCTGCGGGCCTTGACTCGAGCGGCGAAACCGCGGCAGCTCGGGTGTTGTCGCCGCCGGCCGAGAGGCACCCCGCCAGCCCCGCGGACGCATCCTCCCGGTGCTGACGCCCAAAGCCCACTCTCTCCTCAGACACCTGGCTCCGCGCGACACTGCCCACCTCACCTCCGCAAAAGCAAGCGGCCTTTTGGCCGAGAAATGTCGCCAAACCGCCGTCGTTCCTCTCCAGCCGCTGCGACAGACACCGACAAAATGGCGTCCGCGCCGTCACCCTACAACCTCCTCAGGTGGCTCCAGCGCCACCTACGCCGAGCCAGCGCGCATGCGTCACGAAGCCTCGTGCCCGCCCACAGATCGTGCAAGGGGACGAGGGGTCTGTGACGTCAGGGACGGCGGGGCTTGATCAGCCACACTGCGGCTGCGCAGCGCTGGAGGCGCGGGTAGGACGAGGTTCTGTCCGCTTGTCAGGCTGAGGTTCTTTCTGTTCTTAGGTGAACCTGGAAGCCCGCCTTAAGTCTGCGGCGCGCGTCGGGCTCTCGAAGAGTTTTGCTGGGCGTGGCCACGCTGGGTAGGGCCAACCTCTGACCTTTTCCCATCAGCTTAAAGTGGGAAGCTCATCGCACTCCATCTACCAGTCGCCCCTCAACCTCAGCTCCAGGTAGAGCCACCAGAGCGCAGAGTCCCCGAATGCTCCCAGCTAGGGCAGCTCAGTGACCAGGATATGGCTGTCACCTGGCGCTTCCGCTCTAAACTGGATTTGGAGAAGTTTACCTGAATATGCCTCTAAAAACAAGCGTAGCAGGTGCTTACCCTTCTCTTTCTCTTTGCCTTCCTCTCTCTCTTCCTCCTCGCCTTCTCAGCCAGCAAATCGAAAGGAATGGGGAGGTTTGTCCTAAGACTTCTGACAGTATTCTTCCGGTTACAACCATGGCAGCCTCATGATTTTCTACTACAGTTACTCAACAAACGGGCATTTGTGGTCAGACTTTTTGGTTTTTTTTTCGAGACAGGGTTTCTCTGTGTAATCCTGGCTGTCCTGGAACTCACTCGGTAGACCAGGCTGGCCTTGAACTCAGAAACTCACCTGCCTCTTGCCTCCCAAGTGCTGGGATTAAAGGCGTGCACTATCACTGCCTGGCGACATAACAAATTCTTAATATATATCCTTTTTTAATTTCAGAGAACTGGGCTTTTGTGGTGCAGGCCTGTAATCCCAGCATTTAGGATTTAGAAACAGGAGGATCAGGAATTCTAGGTCATCCTGGGCCATATAGCAAGTTCAAGGCCAGTCTGAGCTACATGAGATCAAAACTCAAAAAACAAAACTGCTGAGAATCCAACACCATAATTACTGTCTAACCCAGTAGGGTTGAACTTCTTCTGGTCGTCCTATCTCTTATCTCCTTCCTCCAAGAGCTTGAAGCATAAATATGAGCTGTCATAACCAGATTAATTAAATACTCTATGCCAATCACTTTATAGACAGTCTTAGTAATCTAGACAACTCTAAGAGGTGATTCTTAGCTCCTTGCTTTAATGACAAATTTAACTCCTGAAAATACCATTCAAACTTTGCTAGCTTACGGTTTCATTGTCATACTTACTGCCTCCATTCATGCAACAAAGTAAAAAACAACTTACTTTTTTCTTAATCAGTTAGAGAAAAGTATTCTGAGTCCATCTTTTGGCAAGACCAAAAGGGTCTGTCTTGAAAAGGCTCGTTTCATGGTGATTTGTCTCTGAAGCTCCCATTATGAAACAATGAATCCCTTCACATTTAGCAAAGTTGATTAAAGGCCACACCATGAATGAGTCACAATGGATCTCTCAGGCATCCCATACTGCCCAAGATGGACAATATCCCAGTTTCCTCCAGGGTTCCTAACACTTCTGAAGAGAAAGTCAAACAGCACAGGAGTAACAAAGATTCAGTCAAACAATGTTGAAAGCATCCCAATTCCCAGTGCACTCTGCAGAGCATATGGAGTGGGCAGGAAGCATCTGAATTCATACCATTCAGGGAATACAGGAAGTGCCCTGCACTGCTCCTTTAATTACTTATATGGGTCTCTCTTCTCTCCTTCCCCACTATTCTTTCTTCTTTTTTCCCCTCTTCCTTTGTGATCGTCTTTGTATACACAGGGACAATCTGGAACTTATTATTTAGTCTAAGCTTGCCTGGAACTTGTAGAAATCCTCCTGTTACAGCTTCCGAATTGCTGGCATCACTGGTGTGAGCTATTAGGTCTGACCTATCAATGAACGGGTCTCAGATCCAGGGCCAGATCACAGATGCATGTACCCTCTGGAAATACTAGCCACAGGCACTTGGTCAGCCTTCAGGATTCGTCAGGATATTGGTTCTGGTAACTGCAAGAGAGAAACCATTTACCAAAACTTTGACTAGGTCATGCCCAAAAGTTTATAGAGAAGATAGAATTCCTTCTAATAGTGGATCCTTAGATAACCCCCACCCACCCACCCATTAGAATGGAACTGCCATCACACATTACTAGTCACTGTTTCTACGTTAATTTAACTAAAATCTAAATTTAAAAATGTAATTGAATCTATCTAGAGACTGTGGAGTGGATAGTCAGTGAATCCATGCTATGGCACACATTTGGAGGTCAGAGGAAGACATACAGAAGTCAGTTCTCTCCATCTACAATGTGGGTCCTGAGGATCAAACTAAGATTGATAGTGTTGGTAGAAAAGGTTCTTACTCACTGAGCCATCTTCTGGGTCCCTCAATAAAAGGTCCCTTGAATAAAATTGGTGGCATTGACTAAGTTTCACTAAATAAATAAATCCCAGACACCAAGATCAGTAGCATAGAGCTGTGATGCCAGCATGTTGAGAGGTGGAAGGCAGAGGATCATGAGAAGGTCATTCTAGGCTACACAGTAAGTTCTAAGGCAGCCAGGACTACAAGAGACCCCATCTCACAAAACAACACATTGGCTTCCCAACTCTACTTACTGCATTTTCTCAATATTTAAAATGTATTGTCTTTCTCTCAGTTGGTAAAAGGCTTGCCTAGCATGCATGACCCCTCAGGTGTTGTTTTAAAAAACAAAAATTCTAGCCCTTTAACTCACCAAATGAAGACTCAGGAGCCAGATGCCCTTGTGAAAGCCTGCTAAGCTCGGAGAGGCAGAGAAACCATTCATTTGACCTTCCTATTCCACTGATGTCCCAGAAGGAAAAAACTCTACCAATGTCTCAGGAGAAGGCCCTTTCTCCTTCTCTACACAGTGCAAAATGCCCTTCAACTCAAAGACCCTTCTTTCTGTTTACTTCTGTTCACTCCATTCAGCTGGTTACTTGCTTTGCCTCTTGACCCATGGTTGACTTTATTTAGCTCTTGGATTAATGGTGTGTGCTAGGGCTGAGCCACACCACAACTACTTGTTTATTGTAAATAGAATGCTCTAGGATCAAAGGCTGAGTCACACCACCATTAGAAACAGTTCACAATCTTGGGGTTCATAATATGATCAAATGCGGCAGTATGGACCATGATATTGGTACTGAACAAATAAGAAATGGGGAGACAAGGGGAGTCTGCAGAGTGGGAAAATCCTTCCAGCCTTGCATAGAAGGAACCAGTAGAAGGCTCTATCACTTTCTAGGGGCCAGCATACCCCTCGACAGAGAGGATTTGAAAGGTGAATATAGGAGAGAAAAACCAGGGAGTCCACCATCTTTCCATCTGTACTAAAGATCCTGGGCAGTGCCTCTGCATAAGAGCAAGACAAAGGTTTACTCCTTAGTCTTTTTCATTGGCTTCAAGAAGTCTAGTTCAGATCCTACAGGCTTAACAGCAGGTGGAAACAACTTCTTTAACTCTTCCTCAGGCCCGGCTGATAGAGCCGCTGGGAAACAGCTCTGGTCTTCCTGGGCCTCTCCCTACCTGGGAGGTCAACTTCCTGTTTAACTACATCCCACTCTGCAGGAAAACCCTAATTTCTCAGCCACCCCATGACTAATGGAAAGACCTGGAAAGAACAGAGGAATGAATTGAGAACATTTTTACATCACACACATCTGAGCACTTCTCATGGACCCTCCCTGCACCTGACCAGGCAGACCTGGTCTTATTCACCTTGGAAGGATTACTAAAACTCTCTAGGAAGCCCTGGGATTCTGACTAGCCAGACAATTGCTTAGTATGATAAAAGGAGAGTATGTGTCTCTGAAGGAAGAAGAGCAGAGAAAAGAAAAGACAGGATTTTGTGGTTGTCTAAGAGAAGAGTCCTAAAGTGGGGATGACATCCAGCCTCCCTCCCTCTGAGTCTTTCACAGCCTCTGAACCTATACATATGAGACTAGACAGAGATGCCAGACTACTGAGTACAGTTCTGACATCACCACAGCTGTTTACATCTCAATCTCCAACTTAACCTGCTGTTGTTTAGTAAAATAAATAAACAAACAAATAAATAAAGCATTAAAACTATTTTCACTCAGTAGGAATCTATTAGTCACATACCAGTGCATGAATTAGGGAATTAACTCTTGGCTTCATCTGTAAAACAAGAGATACTTCATTTCTGATCTACAGATGCTTCCTATTCAGATTGACTAAAGATCTCAGTTGTTCAGCTTAAACCAAGGAATAGCTCAGATCAATGTTCCCTGTGCTAATGATTAAAAAGATGCCAAATGACTATGTAGCTCAACTGGTAGAGGGATTGCCAACATAGCTGAGAACCTGGGTCATGAAAGAAAGAAGGGGAAAAGGGTGGGCAGGGGCTGCTGGACAAAGTAATATTTTTTTAATTAAAAATAGATTCTCTTATACAATAAATCCTGAACATAGTTTACTCCCTCCCTCCACTCTACTCAGTTCCCTCCCACTCCCACATGCCCTCTACCCTCAATAGAGTCTCCTTGGTTCTTCAGAAAAGGACAGACTTCAGTGAGCCTTGTTACTAACCATGTAAAACAGGCAGAGAAACAAAACTAAAGATAAGGTTGGACAAGGTAACCCAAGAGGAGTCCCAAGAGCAGGCAAATGAGTAAAAGATACATCAGCTCCCAGAGTTAGAAGTAATGCAAAAGGTAGAATTGTAGTTTGGGAAGAGGAAACTGTCCTAGGGATGTATGTATGATAGGGATGGGTGCAAGGCAATGTGGCTTTACACAATGCTACTGAGCCACACATTTTAAAATGGCTAAATTCCAGCCAGTTGTTGCCCCAAATGCCTGGAAGGCTGGCACAAGATCACTTGAGCCCAGGAGTTTGAGGGCAGCCTCAAAGCAAGAGTTTGTATTGGGACATCGTTGGAACAGCACTCCACACATCTGGACCTCAGTTTCATTTTCTTGTTGGACTTACAGTTTTTCCAGGGTATATTCAGACCCCTGGGATGTTCAAGGACAACTTCATGAGGAACTGGCACCTTAGACTCTTTGGGTCTCCCAAGAAAGATTGCACCTGGGTGCAATGGCTCATCGGTTAAGAGCAACAACTGCTCTCCCAGAGGTCCTAAGTTCAATTCCCAGCAACCACATGGTGACTCACAACCATCTGTAATGGGATCTGATGCCCTCTTCTGGTGTGTCTGAATACAGCAACAGTGTAGTCATATACATAAAATAAATAAATATTTTAAAAAAGAAAAAAAAAAGAAGTAATGCAAAAACATCAAGCTAAGAGCCACAAATATATACAGAGGACCTGATGCAGAACCATGTAGGCTCTCACTTTCTGCTTTAGAAACATGGGCTCATATGTGCCCTGCTTAGTTGGTTCAGTGTCCTGTTCTCAAAGTGAAAAGACAGGGTAGTTTAAAGGAACATAAAAAGACACAAAGAAGAAAAAGATGGATAAATAGCTGGGCCAGGAGAATTATTTTGAAACTTTAGGACTCAGGGACCTCACCAGTACGACTTGTTCACAGTTAGACTACAACGCAGGCCACACAATTGCTTAGTATCATAAAGTGAGAGTGTGGGTCTCCAAAGGAATGCAAAGAACAGAGAAGAGAAAAGAGAAAAGAAAAGATGCCTCTATCCTTTGAGGAGTTAACACTCTGTCTTCCTAATTGACTTTCTCCTGTCTCAGGGCTTAAAATCCATATTAAAGTTGCTTAGAGAGCGCCAACCTTGCTGTTCCATATGACCAGTGGCTTTTTTCCTCCGCATGATCACATGATATGAGTGCGTGACTCCTGGCTGTAACCCCAGCAACTGGGAGATCAAGACAGGAAGGGCAGAAGTTGGTGGTCACCTCTGTCTACAGAGTGGGTTACAGGATAGCCTGGGTTATGTAAGATATTTCCCAACAAACTCAAACCAAGAAAACCTAACAAGGAACAGAATGAGGGATTGTTTTTTTCTACCCTTGAAAATTAAAGACATGGACCTCCGTTGAGCTCATGCTGTCCCTCAGTTTCCTTTGTGTTAAAGTGAACACAGTGACAAGATGTTCCCATCACACCTGCTAGAAGGGGCAACTGGGTGCTTTTGAAGAGCAGGGAAGGGTTCAGGACACAGGCATTCAGGCCGTCAATAGAACTGAGATGAGATGAAAGACAGCAGGGCTCAGTGCCAGGCCCAGAGTTAGCAGATCCAGGGTGGCCTCTCTCACAGGAGGACCCACTGCTCCACCACACCTGCCTTCCCCACAGGCTGTACTTTCCTGGGATTCCCAGACTCCACGTTTTGATCTTTATGCTTCTTAGTGAAGATGTTGCCAGACACCACTTCCCCAATTATTATGGCTTAGCTACAATCTTAGAGATGATTCTTAGTTACAAAATAATGGACTAAAGACATTTTGTATGTTTCAGGTTTTCAATCAAAGTTTAGATGAAGCTAAAATATTTAGCAAATGTGTCAAACTATCAAATTGACCAGGTTGATGGCAAATACTTTTAAGCCCAGAACTTGGGACAGGAAACCAGAAGCATGTAGATTAGTATGATGTCCTGGACACCTTGGTCTAAATAGTGAGTTTCAGGATGGCCAGGGCAATGTAACGAGACCCTAACACAAAAAGAAATTTTAATTACTTGACCTTGTTTTCATTCATGCATTTTATATTTTCAATTGATACTGAGCCTTGCTATGTATCTAAGAGTTCCAGAAATATGGGTCAGCCTCCTGAGATGTGATTAACGGGTCCTAGTTAACCTTTGCTGATCCACCCTACACATCCAGGTAGGCTGGGTCTGATTCAGTCACATCCTAGAGCTTTATAAACAACTGGGTCTGCACCTGGCTGTCAGACTTGAGGAAGTCCAGGGAAGTGAACACAGGTCTACCTACACACTCCAGACCCTGTATCACTCACCAGAACACATGGAGCCCCAGTTCTAAGACTCGGTGGAACATACTGAAAGCTGTGGGAAGAAAATGCAGGTTAATTGGAAAGGGAGATTCAATGCTTGTGTTTTCTGGGGGATTGCTGGAAAATTTGCCTTTCAATTCATCTCAGAAACTTTATAGCTCAAAAGTGTATGTCTGGCATGACATCGTTTGATGCTCATAGTAAGCCTCATGGAAAGTGTTGGGACTGTGTTCATTGTCCACCTTGGCAAAACATGGTTAACTACCTTGAACATGAATGAGCACATGTCCCCAATTTGAAAAGGTACTGAAGTTGCCCCTCTCCTTGTTTTTGGCCTCTATGGTTTTCCCTTTGTTAAGGCAGCATCTCAAAGATCCAAGGCTAGCCCCCATCCCACTCTATAGCCAAAATGACCCTGAATATCTTATCCTGCCTCCATCTCTTGGGAAAGAGCTGGCATAGCCACGTGCCAAGCGCCCTTGTTGTGGTTTTTCTGTTTATTTGTCATATGGTTCATCTGATAAGTAGCAAAGCTGGACTTTCTAGGGGATGCTAGTATGGATTCCTAGCACTAGGAAAACAAAGTAATTGAGAAGAGAGTGAAATGGAGGCAGTGGCTGAGGTCTTCTCAAAGGAGAGGGGCTTTGGTCTTTAGCTTGCAATCCAACAGGGTGCAACTCCAATATCCAAATATGTTTCCCCTAGTTACACTTCACCACCAAGGTTTCCCCTTAGGTGAGAATGAACCGGCATCTGTAGGTGAGGAAGGAAGAGTCCGTTGTCTTTGCAATGCTGCAAGAGGCTGTTCCCGGAATCTGTTCACAGCCGAGAGACAGATTCTTGTTGAATGAAAACGGTTTTAATATTTTCATTATTCATTCTGAACAGACAGAAGCAAACCAAGGTGAAAGCTTGAGAAACACTGAAGGATCCAATGTGGGATGGAGTGGGAAGCAGGGAGGACAAAGGCCCTCAGGTATTCAGAGGCAACTCTGAGAAAAACAAAATCTTCTATCATATGTGTTTTTTTCTGAGACGTATGGGCTTATAAGAGACCCCAGATGTAAACAGCTGTATGTATAGACTTGAACTCAGTTGTCTCAGGTTTCTGTACTTTTTATAGCAAACCCAAAGTCTCGGTAGCTGTGAGCACTCCCCTGGAGGGAGGAGGCTTGAGTCTACGCAGGGATAATGTCCCCAAGTAGCACTTGTCCTGTGACAACCCCTTTTATTCTGTAATATATTTTCTACAACTAAAGATGCCAAAACTTACATGCAAGTAAGGTTACTGCATGCTATTAAGAGCAAAGTAGATGATAATTCTACTCTTGCTAGCACGTGATTAATCCCCTGGTGACCGAATGAGGCCACTTTCAATTTGTCAGAGTGCGGGACAGGTCCCTACAAAAAGTTCAGATGTGCATGTACAAGGCATCAAAGGCACTCAGCACAGCCCTCCATCCTTTGCAGGTTCTACCGGAAGCTCATGGACTGACTCTGAGATCAGGGTCTTCCTGCTGGAGTGGGAAGTAGTTGAACAGGAAATGGGCCACCCGGGCAGGAAGATCCACAAGAAGACCAGGGCTCTTTGCAGGCGCCTTTACCAGCAGGGCCTGAAGAAGAGCTGGGAAAGCTGTTTCGACCTACTGCTGAGCCTGCGAGATCTGCACAGGACTCTCTGTAATGAAAGACCAGGGATTGAACCCTTGTTTTCTCCTTATGCTGAGGCCCTGTACAGGATCCTGGGCTCCAGTCCCCAGGGAAGCCATGTCCCAGGTTAGTCTATTTTGTACTCATTGCCCTTTCAAGTGCTATAGAGAGCAGTATCAGCTGACCTCTCCTTCATGAGGATGGAGCAGAGCACACAGTGTGGGAATCCCCATTCCCACAGGCCTACATTGCACATAGCAAAAGTAAATGTCTGTCCTCTGTGTTTGTCTGCATTCTTCTGTCACCCCAAGGGGATGGGAACTGGGCATGTTTAGGGTGAAGCCTGACACACAGAACAGACCATCACTTAGCATGATCCAGGGAGAGTAAGGTCGCCCTGCTTATGAAGATTATCTTTCTTCTTCCTCTCAGGTCCTCTCGATGATGGGGCTGGTAACCCTCCACTTTCTGTGTACCCTCAAACTCCCAGGAACCAGCCTTGGGATTATGGCGTCGCTGTTCCTTCTGCACAGCTTCAAGGGAACGCACTGCCAATGATGTCACAGGAGGATTCCCTGTTTCCAAGAGGGGAGCACTGGAACCCCAACCATTCAATGTCAGCTCCAAACTTACTTCCTGACTTTGCCCCAGGAGACCCTAGCTTCCAGCAACCGTGGCCCACCGCGGAATAACACCCTGATACTCAATGAAGACAGGTGGCCTTTCTTTGTTTATTTTCTGAAAAACCTGGGACTGTGAAACCTTGTGGGTGTGGGCATCTTTCTCTACCCCATAAGGAAAAAAATGTGGAGTTAAATAAAGGTCCTTATAGAGACTCTCTCCTGCCTCATTTTTGTGACTTCAGTGGGGTTCATAAGGAAAGAGGGGCAGCAGAATGTTATTCGTAGATGTTCCACTGGTCCCCTGGACTTGCCCTTTTCTGTCTGTCTTTATCTTGGCAAGTTCAGACATGAATGTTAAACTAGGCAAGTCCTCTGTCATAATTGAATACCCCTACAAATGGAAGCAGGAGAAGTGTACAACAAAGACATGTTCTTAAAGAAGTCCCCTATCCCTAAATCTCGATGGTAGAATAACTTGGCACAGATGCTTGTAGATCTCAGGCTTAAAAAGCTCTATAGGATCTTGACAGAATATTGTAGTCAGCTCCCACATCTTTTTTGTTGTTGTTGTTGTTTTGTTTTGTTTTTTGAGACAGGGTTTCTCTGTATAGCCCTGGCTGTCATGGAACTAACTCTGTAGACCAGGCTGGCCTCGAACTCAGAAATCCACCTGCCTCTGCCTCCTGAGTTGCTGGGATTAAAGGCGTGTGCCATCATGCCCGGCCTAGCTCCCATATCTTACTTGTGGCCCTGATAGATAAGTCTTGGGGTGTGGCATTCAATAAACCATCCCTATTTGAGACTGGTCTGAGTGGTTTGCACAGTGATTCCCAGACCCCAACATTGTAAAGGGCAAGGAAGCTACTTTTGCAGTTGAAGTTGACTGCAGAATCACAGTTAAGAAAGAGGAACATATAAAGATTCTGTGGCAACCCCTACACACCACCACAAAGAAAGTAACAGCCTAGAAAGAAAGCCATCAAAGAGAACCCTTAAATAGTGTGATAAGGATGCTGAAATGCAGGCTTCCATACTTGATGGCTTCTGATGGGGGTGTGGGTAGGACTTGGTTTTTCTTAAGGTACTGGCCACTGAGAGGTTGACCATACTCCTCTTGGGGTTCATGAATTGCCCCATAAGCCATACGAACACCGATCTCAGTCAGACAGGGATGGCTTATTGAATGCACACCCTAAAACTGATTGATCAGGGCCATAGCTCAGAATTCTGGGGCTGATTTAATAAATTAAACATTTCTGACTTATAAAGGAAAAAAAAACACATAAAAACTACAGTGAGATCATACGCAGGTGCAGGAAGGGCTACCCAGTGGTAGACTCTGACTCAAGCTATTTTATACATAACAGCTCATACTGACCTTTAATTTGATGGGTTCTAGATAAAGCTTTGTGGAATTTCTTAAGATTAACAAATGTCATAATATACAGAACATAACAGGGTACGTGATCAGCATGACCTTACTCTGGGTCAAGTTTTTTTTCAGTGTCAGGCATATTACAGCAACAATATGAAATAGCTGGCAGGCATGGAACAAAATGGGTGCAGCTATACTAGCAGGGCAGACCTCAACACTCCAGTGACTATATGAAGTTCACAAACTGGGCTTGTTTTGTTTTGTGGTCTTATTTGCTTTTTTTGTGTGTGATGAGAAGTCACAAGGGTGATTGGGGTCAGACCCTGGAGAACTGGGAAATGAGTATGATCTGGGTTCATGTTGTGAAATTCCCAAATAATATTTAAAAATACTATGAGAAAAAAACCAAAACAAAACAGATCTGAGAAGAAATGAAAGACAGCACGGTTCAGTGGCCAAACTCAGAGTTGAAAGATTCAGTATAGCTTCCATCACAGGAGGACCCACTGCTCCACCACTGTCGCCTTAACCACAGTCCATGCTTTCTTGCTGTCCCATGATCTCCTCCACCCCCATCCCACCCCTGCCACCATGGCCGCCTCTTGTTCCTAGTGCTTCTGTGTTTGTAGTGCCTCTTCGTGAAGATGTTGCCACAAACCAGTTCCCCAACTAGTATGTGCTAGCTGCAGTCTTGGCACTGATTCTTAGTTACAAAATAACAGACTAGAAAACAGTCTGTATGTCTCAAGTTTTCTATCAAGGTTTAGCTCGAGTAAGGCTATTCAGCAAGTATGTTCATTTATTACTTTGGCCAGCCATGGTCACCCATATCTTTAATCTCAGGACTCAGAATTGAGAGCCATCGTCCAGAGACTGCACAGTTGCACATACTGAGTTCCAGGATCACCAGGGCTATATGGAGACCCTGCCTCAAAAAATCAAATTTGAAGTAGTTAATGTAATCAATTTTACCACCCCAGGTGATATATTCAACTGAGACTGTGTTTTGTGATGTAGCCAAAACAATCCAGAAATCTGGGCCTCCCTCATGCCTCAGCCTCCTGAGATGGAATTAAAGGGTCCCTGGTTAACCTTTGCTGATTCACTGTACACATCCAGGTAGGCTGGATTTGACTCCATCACAACCCAGAGCTTTATAAACAACTGAATCTGCACCTGGCTGTCAGACTTGCAGACGTCCAGGGTAGTGGGTACAGATCTTCCTCCACACCCCAGACTCTCTTTCATCTATCAGGACACAGTGAACCCCAGTTCCAAGACTCTGTGGCACACACATAACTCAGGAGGGAACATGTAGAAGATTTGGAGGGTGTGTGCGGGTACCCACTCGTGTTTTGTAGAGGAAACCTGGAGTATTAAGTTTTCAATTCTGCTCAAAAGTTTATAGCTAAATGTGTCTCTGGCATGCCCTCTCCATATGAATAGGAACTCATTTGGCACTCAGAGCAAGCCTCACGGAAGGCTGAACCTGCCTGCACCTCTAAGGAAGGAGCTGGCATTGCAGTGACATGCCAAGCACGCGTCTCATCTTTTTCTTTGTTACTTGTACATAGACTTTGTCTGATACCTAAATATACTTGAAACAAAGCTGAGATTTATGAGGAGGTATTGATATGTGTTTATAGCACAAGAATAATAGAAAAAATTTAGGAAGAAAGAGAAATGGAGGGAGTGGCTGAGGTCTCTCAACGGAGAGGGGGTTGGGGCCTTCTCAAAGGAGAGGGGCTTAAGTTATTTTGCCTTTCACTCCAACAGGGTACTCCTCCAATATCCAAAGATGTTTCCCCTAGTTACACTTCACCATCAAGGTTTCCCCTTAGGTGAGAATGAATCGGCATCTGTAGATGAGGAAGGAAGAGTCCGTTGTCTTTGCAATGCTGCAAGAAGCTGGTTCCAGAATCTGCTTACAGCTGAGGCAGAGATTCTTGTTGCATGATAATGGTTTTAATACATTCTTTATTAATTTCTGACCAGAGAGAAGCAACTAAGGTGAAAAATTGAGAAACACCAAGAATCCAATGATTCAATGTAGATGGAGTGGGAAGAGGGCAGGACAAAGGCCCTTAGGTATTCAGAGGCAACTCTGAGTTTAAAAACCAAGTCTTCTATGCTCAATTTGCAAATCATTGTACAAACTATGGAGAATGAAAAGATACATAAGAAAGAAAGAAAGAAAGAAAGAAAGAAGGAGAGAGAGAGAGAGAGAAAGAAAGAAAGAAAGAAAGAAAGAAAGAAAGAAAGAAAGAAAGAAAGAAAACCCAAGTCTTCTATAGTATTTGTTTCTTCTGAGACATATAGGCTTATAAGAGACTTCAGATGTGGACAGCTGTGTCAAGAATAGATTTGTACTCTGTTTTCCCAGGTTTCTGTCCTTTCAAGAGACCCTGAATCTTGGAGACTATTACTGCCTCCCTGGGAGGGAGGAGGCATGAGTCTAGCTGGGGGCAATGTCCTTAGGTAGCACGTGTCCTGTGACAGCCCTCTCAATTCTGTAATATATTTTCTACAACTGAAGACTCCTACGCTTAATTGTGTGTGCTCCACACTGTAAAGAGCAAGACAGACAGTAATCCTGAGTTTGCAAGCAACTGCTCCTAATTAATCCCTTGGTAACTGAACAGGGCCACTTCTGGCTTGTCAGTGTGCAGAAAGGGTCCTTAAGACAAGTTCAGATGTGCATATACACAGTGTCAAAGGCACTCATCACAGCCCTTCGTCCCTTGCAGGTCATTCCCGTAGCTCATGGACCAACTCTGAAATCAGGATCTTCCAGGAGGAGTGGGAAGTAGTTGAACAGGAAGTGAGCCACACAAGCAACAAGATTCACAAGACCAAGTTTCTTTGTCAGTGCCTCTATCATCGGGACCTGAAGAAGAGCTGGAAAAGCTGTTTCCACCTACTGCGGAAGCTGCATGATCTGTACAAGACTCTCTGTAATGAGAGACCAGGGATTGAACCCTTGTTTTCTCCTTATGCCGAGGCCCTGTACAAGATCCTGGGCTCCAGCCCCCAGGGAAGCCATGTCCCAGGTTAGTCTATTCTGTGTTCCGTTTTCAGGTTCTCTAGAGAGCAGCATCAGTTGACCTGTCCTTCATGAGCACAGAGCAGAATACACAGTGTGAGAATCTCCATTCCCACGGGCCTCCATTGCACACAGCAAAATAAATGTGTGTCCTCTCTGATTGTCTGTGTTCCACTGTCACCCCAAGCGAATGGAATTTGGACATCTCCATCTCAGGTCCTTTCTGTAACAGGGCTGGTGAGTTAAGTCACAGGGCTTAGGCTGGAGCTCAGAGACTTCTTGAATGGACCCCCTTAGGGCTAAACTCAACCAAACCAACCATCCAAACCTCTAAGATGTATAGCAGAGGCAATTCTTTTTTAAGAAGCTTTGCTGAATAGAAAAACCAGCTCTTCAAGAAAAACAGCCCCACAAGCACTTCCCAAAGTCAGCAATTTCCCAGCCAGCAGAGGCTAACAAGGGAGGTCTTTACTGAGGGGACTTGTGCTGGCCCGACTGGAGCTGAAGGGCCCTTTGCTGGCCTGAAGAGCTAACACCTAGGTCTAAGAACAACTTCCTAAAATGGAGGAGGGGTCTGGATCTGGTGAAGCAGCTTCCATTTCAGATGGAAGGCTGAAATATCTCTTGTATGTGAGCTGAAAGACAGAGGTATGACCAAGGACAGGATAGCATCTAAGCAGACATAGACTGAGAGCAATTCAAAAGCAACAGAACTTCCAATCAGGTAGAAAATGTTTTAAAATCAGCTGGGCGGTGGTGGCGCATGCCTTTAATCCCAGCACTTAGGAGGCAGGGCAGAGGCAGGTGGATTTCTGAGTTTGAGGCCAGCCTGGTCTACAAAGTGAGTTCCATGACAGGCAGGGCTATACAGAGAAACCCTGTCTTGAAAAAAAAAACAACAAAAAACCCAACCAAACAAACAAAAAATAAAAACAAAAAAAGAAAATGTTTAAAAATCATGTTTTAATGTTAAAAAAGGAAGGAGAATGTATATGAAAATTCATAGATAGATATAAATTGATAAGTTTAAAGAAAAAAGGCATATGAAGATAAAAGACACAGTAACATAGGACCTCTGGACTTTATCTAATGCCTTTTGAAATGGTTCAAAGATAGGAACAAAAGAAAAAGAGACAACCCAGGATAAATGAACACATTACCAAGTATGGTTATTATCATATACCTTATATTGGTAATCATAATGGCTTTTTATACCTTCTCAAAAACAGAGCTTTTAAAAGATTGTAAATTTTATAATTAAAAATGAGGAAGAAAAATAAAGTTACAAAAAATGGAGACAGGCGTTAGAAGAAAGTTAAAAAAAACATTATAAATAAAAATAAGGAAAATATTAAGATAATAGAAATACAAGAAGAGAAATAGGAGAAATGGAGATAGTCTTAGAAGAGAAATTTAAAAACATTATAAACAAAGCTGAGAAAGATACTAAGATGCAGACAAGAGGAATAAAGTCAGAGCCCAATACACAACCACATAATGAAAATCAGAAAAGTCAACAAACAGTTGTTAGAAAATAAACCTTAGCTTATCTGGTTAGTATACAACAACTAGCAGAAGACAATAAAAATCAACAAGGATATAAATAATATGGTGGCGACCTGTAGACATTACTGGATTTCAGAAAATATAAAGTGTAACAAAATACAGAATGCATTTACTATTAGTATAACAGATATTAATTTCCTAGGCAAGTAAAAACAAAATAATCTCCCAACACTAGACAGGTATGACAAGAATATCAGAACCTGGACCTCAATTACAATGACGTTGATGGTGGAAAGAAGAGGCTGGGGAGACAGATCAGAGAAATAGAGTCAGAGGAAGTTTCTCAAGATCAGCTACCAGGCAAAGATCCATACGCTGAGGTACAGATGCAAGTTGTATATGACAGAGCAACCTTCCCATTGTGTCCTAGGACGAATTTAAATGCTTGAGACGAGGTTACTCAGGTTATTCAAGGCCCTAAAGAAACAGTCTCTATCATTTTTTTTTACAGAGATTGACTTCAGCTACAGATAAATATATCAGATCCACTAGCTAGAAAGGTACTAGCTGACTCCTTAGCTTTTGAAAATGCTAATGCTGGATGCAGAAATGTGATCAGGGCCTCAAAAGCAAAGTCAGCACCAGTAGATGAATGGGTCAGAAAAGCAGTTGATGTTGAACTTCATTCATATGACATGCTTTTAAGAGGAAAAGCAATTTCTATAGACTGCGAGACTATCCAAACTCTCAATTGTCTTAACTGTGGTGAAGGTTGAAGTGGAAACGTTTGGTTTCTTTGGAAGTTAATCATGTCAAATGATGTTTTGCTGAAGTAGACATAGATGAAAGGATATTTTGCTAAAGCAGACATGTGAAAGGACATGTGATGAAGGAATATAAATCTGACCCCACAGACAGTGGGAGCTCACGCAATGGCTTGCTTTACTCCAGCTCGCTATTCTTCACTAACAACATGAATGTATTGATCCACCTTACCTTGCATAGCTGAGCTCCGCTTGAGATGACACCATAGAAAGAAATGCACCAAAAACCTGCTGCTGGTATTCTGGTGGCTTCTTGATGCTTCTTTGGACTCGGGCTGATTGGCAGAGTGTGATGGTTTATATACGCACAATTTAGGGAGTGGCACCATTAGAAGGTGTGGCCCTGTTGTAGAAGGTGTGTCACTGTGGGTGTGGGCTCTAAAACCTTCATCCTAGCTGCCTGGAAGCCAGTATTCCACTAGCAGCCTTCAGATGAAGACGTAGAACTCTCAGATCCAGATCCTCCTGCACCATGCCTGCCTGGATGCTGCCAGGTTCCCTCTTTGATGATAACGGAATGAACCTCTGAACCTGGAAACCAGCTCCAATTAGATGTTGTCCTTATTAGAGTTGCCTTGGCCAGGCCTATCACAGCAATCTCCCAGTCCCTAGGACCAACTTGTGTCTTAGTTACAGTTTTACTGCTGTGAACAGACACTATGACCAAGTGGATTGGTAAGGTTTTCATTCCAGTTAGCAGGCAGGGCTCCTCTCAGAGAGGTTTGGCTACCCTCTACAGGCTTAGGGGATGGTTTTTCCACAGTCCCTATGACCGGCCTCCCAGTTGACACCCCAGTTTAGGACTTCGACCCTTGGGTGACTTCTCTCTCTTCAAAGCGGTTTTTGTGACCCCCCTCCCTCTCGGACTTCTGCAGTCGTAGAAAAAAGTCCTAGGCTTAAGTAGGCCACTTTTTTCCGAGTCCGGGACTCACTAGCCTCAGTAGTCTGTGCGACAACTCGGTACATCTAGACTGACTGCTTATTTATATTAGTTATTGAATTATTTTCTTGGGATGCTGGTACAAATTGTTCAACATAACATATCCCCACCACCCAATGGGCGCCTCGTGTTCAACCGTGCCTCTAGGTTCTGCTCTGGGATGTCTCCTGGAAAATCTCAAATCTCTAAAGCTAACACCTGACTTGAGGGCATCAAAGCTTGTACACTTCTGCAATAAGGTCTGGATTCAGTACACATTAGACAATGGCTCCAAACGGTCACTTAATGGCACATTAGATTGAACCATTTTAAGGGAACTTCACACAGACTGCCAGCAGTTTGGTAAATGGAAAGAGGTCACTTATGCCCACGCTTTTACCTATCTTTGTTCCAAACCCTCTCTCTGCTCTTCTTGTCCCCCAACTCAATTTCTTCTAGCTAGGAAACCTCTACCAGATGACACTAAAATCCACGATCCAGCTAACGAACCACCCCCTTTCCGCCGCAGACTCGGCTCCTCTTCTCACCAGACTTCCCCAGAGCCTCCTTGCTTGACCTCTCCAGACTCCTTCCCTCCTCCTGTGCCAGCTGAAGGCAGCTCCAATCGTCCTGCACTGGCACCTACTTTCAGCCCTCCCACCACGTGTTCTAAGTCTACAGCTAAACACCCTCTAAGTTCTCCCCGCAGCCAACCTAACCCAGCATCTAAAAGGTCCTTCCTTTAAGAGAAGTTGCTGGAGTAGATGGCTCCTTTCTCACTAAGTGAATTTTCTCAAATAGAAAGCAGACTGGGATCATATAGCTCTAACTCCTCTGCGTTTATTAAAGAATCTCAGTAGATTACTCAGTCTTATAGTTTGACTTTCCATGAAGTACATGTGATTCTCAGTAATAATTTACTCCCTGACAAAAGCAGGAGCATTTGGGAACAGGATGGGAATCTTAGAGCCCACAGTGACACACCTACTCCAACAGGGCCACACCTACTCCAACAGGGTTACACCTTCTAATAGTGCCACTCCCTGGGCCGAGCATATACAAAGCATCACACCACTCAAAATCATATAATTCCAAATACTGGAAAGATTTAATGACGGTGACATTGGAAGTTGGCTCTCATTATACACTTGTGTATCTTATGTGGAGGCTTCAGCTATGAAGCAACATAGAAAAAGAGGTATTAATATTGTCAATGAACAGTTGCTAGGTGAAGGTGAAGATGCTGAGAACGAATGCAAATTCTGTTTGATGATACCACCTTAGAGCAATGTTGTACAGTATATGTAAATGCTTGGGACAAAGTTGAGCAACAAAGAAGACAATCTGAACCATTTACCAAGATAATCCAGGGCTCAAATGAATCTTTTACCAATTTTTTTTTTACTTCAGTTGTAAATAGAGCAATATCATATCCAGATGCAAAAGAAGTATTACATGAGTTGTTACCTTTTGAAATGCTAATGCTAAATACAAAAAGGCTGTTAGACTTTTGGCTATTTAAATCTGGATAAAGGCCAGATCCACACCTATACTATGAATGGATTAAAACTACTGTAAAAATTGGATCTAATGCCTCCAATTCATTGTGATTGGACAGGCAATTGCTAAAAGTATAAGAGCTCAGAATGTCTGATGCTTTGGCTGTGGAAGACCGGGTCATTTCTAAAGGACTGTAGACAAATGGTTTCTAAGAATAATATTTTGTCTCGATGATAATCCAGGGAGAAAACTTCCTGGGATATGTGAAAGATATGGAAAGAACGGATAAACGGCTTATGAATATAGATCATTGAGATATACCAGTCAATTCCCTATAACTGAAAAACTGCCTAGAGGGCTTTGCTTACCCTCCCCCTCAAAAAAACCCTTAAAATACCATGAGCCACTTACTCCTTGTCAGCCAAGGAGAGATTGTTCTACAGAGCAAGTGCAAAAATTAATGCCTGATCAGACAGACAGTGCTGCTCTAAGCTTAACTACTCTGACAGATAAAACAAGAGATCTTAAGGATACCAGGAAACAAATATTTTGACAAACTGCTATAAATGATCAGAGACCAAAGATGAAACTACAATTAGATGGAATTGAGATTGAAGACCTAGTGGATTTCATGGCAGATATACCAATAATTTTACAAGATTCTTGGCATTAACTTGGCCATTTCAAAAGCTCCTAGGAATTGGAACATTGTCTTAAGTAAAATAAAGTTTAAATGGATTAAATTCATACTACCAGAAGGTCAGATAGGAAGATTAAGGCCATTTGTGGCAGATATAGCCATGGATTTATGGGAATTTATGGAATTATTGCAACAGTGGGAAACACAGATTAGCATCCATTCAACTTTTTTTCTTTTTTTTTGTGTGTGTGTGTTTTTTTTTAATTAGGTATTTTCCTCGTTTACATTTTCAATGCTATCCCAAAGGTCCCCATTCAACTTTAAGTACAAGCTGTGAAACAGGAAAAATTCCTGATAAAGATATTGAGAAATGTTATACACACACACACACACACACACACACACACACACACACATACACATACATAAAATCACAGACTGTCCAGGCAGGCAGTTCATAGGCAAGACACAGCAGAAGTTGGCTGTCCAAATTTATAAGGAGAGCCACTGCTGATATAATACTAATTGCCCTACCATTAAAATGGCTAATTAATAAGCCCGTTTGGGTAGAGCAATGTTCCTTAAACAAGGAAAGTCTACAGGCCCTAGAACAGCTGGTCCACGAGCAGTCTGAGGTTCAACATACAGGAGAGCACACAGGAGAGCCCTTGGAATTCTCCTATATTTATCATTAAAAGGAAATCTGGAAAATGGAGTTGCAAAATGATCTAAGAGCCATTAATAAGGTACTACAGGCTGTGGGTTCCTTACAACCTGGATTCTCTTTAACTCCTTTGTCACCGAAGACATAGCCTATTACAATGACTTATTTAAAAGATTGCTTTTTATCAGTACCCATGGAAGAACAAGATAGAAAAAAGTTTGCTTTCACTGTGCCCACATTTAACCACAGCAGCCCATTAAAAGGTATCAGTGGAAGGTTTTACCACAAGAAATTTAAACAGCCCCACCTTGTGTCAATATTTTGTACAACAGCCATTAGAAATAATTTGTAAACAGTTCTCTCAATCAACAATTTATCATTATATGGATGATAACTTGTTGCTTGATTACGATACAGATACTTTAGAAAATAAGTTTGTTAAAATAAAAAGAATTTTGCCATGTTGGGGAATACAAACTGCTCCTGAAAAAAATAGGGGGAGATTCTATCAATTCTCTAGGATATAAAATAGGTCTATAGAAAATTCAGCCACTGAAAGTACAGATCAGAAGAGATCAGTTATAAACTCCTAATGATTTTCAAAAATTTCTGGGAGATATTATCTGGCTTCATCCTATAATTGGATTAACTACTCAAGAATTAAGTTATTTATTTCAAACCTTACAAGGTGATTCAGACGTAAGTAGTCCAATAAAACTTATCAGCTGCAGCTGAGAGAGATTAGAAAGAGATTACAGGATGCACATATGGATTGCTTGCATTTCAAGCTTGATTGCATTTTAGTTATTTTGCCTTCTACTCATTCTTCCACAGGAATTCTTGTACAGAGAGGAAACAACATCTTGGAATGGATAATTTTTAGCACATAAACAGAGTAAAACATTAAAAACCCGTATAGGAAAAGGTTCTGATTTGATTGTGAATGCAAGAATAAGACTCTGTCAATCAACAGAAACATACCCAGTAGATAGTATAGTAGTTTATACTAATGCTGAAAATTACCTCGTTGTGGGTAATCAATGAAGACTGGCAAGGAGCTTGCAAATTTTGGGGAGAAATTAACAACAAATACCCAAAAAAGCAAGTGACTCTAGTTTATAAAAGGAATTAATTGGATTTTCCTCTTATAGTGTGATGGCTATTCCCAATTGTCAGCTTTATTGTATCTGGAATGAACTACAACCATAAATGGAGGGCACACCTATGCACCTATGATCCAAAGAATCAATGAAACAAAGAATTGGTTCTTTGAGAAAGTCAACAAGATAAACAAACCCTTATCCACTCTAACTAAAAGGTAGAGAGAGAGAGAGAGAGAGAGAGAGAGAGAGAGAGAGAGAGAGAGAGAGAGAGAGAGAGAAACTTTCTAAATTAACAAAATAAAAATTGAAAAGAGGGATATAACAAAAGATATCCAGAAAATCCAAAGAATCATTAGGTCATACTTTAAAAACCTGTATTCCACAAAATTGGAAAATCTAAATGAAATGGAAAATTTTCTTGATAGATTCCACTTACCAAAGTTAAATCAAGATCAGATAAACGATTTAAATAGATCTATAACCCCTAAGAAAGTAAAAGCAGTCATTAAAAGTCTTCTAGCCAAAAAAAAAAAAAGGCCCAGGGCAAGATGGTTTTAGCACAGAATTCACTAGACTTTCAAAGAAGAACTAATACTAATACGCCTTAAATTATTTCACAAAATAGAAACTGAAGAAACACTGCCAATTTTTTATGAGGCCATAGTCACCCTGATACCCAAACCACACAAATACTCAAAACAGGAAGAGAATTTCAGACCATTTTCTCTCATGAACACTGATGAAAAAATACTCAGTAAAATATTCACAAACAATTCAAGAATGCATTAAAAATATATCTATGATCACCATTCTAGAGATGTGTGGGTGGCTCAACATATAAAAATTTGTCAATGTAACTCACCATATAAAAAACTAAGACAGAAAAACCTCATGACCATCTCATTAGATGCTGAACAAGCCTATGACTCTATCCAATACCCTTTTATGAAAAAGGTCTTAGAGATATCAGAGATACAAGAGACCTAAACATAATAAAGACAATATACAGCAAGCCAATAGCTTGCTATTTGAGAGAAACTCAAATCAATTCCACTAAAAGCAAGAACAAGCAAAGGCTGTCCTCTCTCTCCATATCTATTCAATATAGCACTTAAAGTTCTAGCTAGAGCAATAAGACAACTAAAGGATATCAAGGGGAAGAAGTCAAAGTATCGTTATTTGCAGATGATATGATAGTATATATAAGTAACCCCAAAAATTCTACCAAAAATTCCTATAGCTGATAAACTCCTTCAATGAAGTGGCTGGATACAAAATTGACTGAAAAAGCAAAACAAAACAAACAAACAAAAAAAACCAATAGCCCTCCTATATACAAACATTAAACAGGCTAAAGAAGAAATTACAGAAACAACACCTTTCACAACAGCTACAAATACTATGAAATATCTTGGTGAAACGCTAACCAAGCAAGTGAAGACCTGTATGACAAGAATTTTGAGTCTTTAAAGAAGGAAACTGAAGAACATACCAGAAGATGGAAGATGTCTCATGTTCATTGATTAGTAGGATAAACCACAGTAAAACGGGCAATTGTTTCAAAAGCAATCTACAGATTCAATGCAAGTCCCATCAAAATTCCAAAACACTTTTTTATAAACTACTTCATATGAAAAAACAAACAAACAAACAAACAAACAAACAAAAACCTAGGATAGCTAAGAGAATCCTGAACAATAAAAGAACTTCTAGAGGTATGACCATCCCTGATTTCAAGATACTACAGAACAACAGTAATAAAAACCACATGGTATTGGCATAAAAACAGACAGGTTGATCAATGGAATCTAATGAAAGACCAAGAAGTAAATTGACAAAGCTATGGTCATTTGACTTTTGACAAAGACAAAATTATATAATAGACAAAAGAAAACATCTTCAACAAATGGTGCTGGTCTTACTGGGTATCTGAATGCCCTGCAAAACCTAAAGTCCAAATAGATCAAAGACCTCAACAAAAAACCAGATACACTAAACCTGATAGAAGAGAAAGTCAGAAATAGCCATGGACTCATTGCACAAGTGACAACTTCCTGAACAGCAATCACAAGGGCACTAAGACTGACAATTAAAAACTAAGAGTTCATGAAACTGAAAACTT
This sequence comes from Mus musculus, assembly GCF_000001635.26. NCBI lineage: Eukaryota > Metazoa > Chordata > Mammalia > Rodentia > Muridae > Mus > Mus musculus. Next base: position 51,240,165 of record NC_000077.6, on the reverse strand, counting down.
CTGTTTTTCAAAGGCAAAGGACGCTGTCAAAAGGATAAAATATGGCCTACAGATTGGGAAAAGATCCTCACCAACCTCACATCTGACAGAGGACTAATATCCAAAATATATATAAAGAACTCAAGAAACTAGATATCAGCAAGACAAATAATACAATTAAAAATGGGCTACAGATCTAAACAGATTCCTCTCAATAGAGGAATCTCAAATGGCTGAAAAGCACTTAAAGACATTCTTAACATCTTTAACCATCAGGGAAATGTGATTAAAAATGACTCTGAGATTCCATCTTATACCCCTCAGAACAGCTAAGATTAGGTGTTATGTGACTGCTCATGCTGGCAAGGACATGGGGCAAGGCAAACACTCCTTTATTGCTGGTGGGAGTGCAAACTTGTACAGCCACATTAGAAAGCAATGTGATTTTTTTTTATTCAGAAAATTGGACATCAATCTACCTCAAGACCCAGCTATATCATCTGGTATATATCCAAAGAACTTTCAACCACATCACAAGAACACTTGCTCAATTACATTTATAGTAGCTTTATTTGTAATAGACACTAGAAACAACCTAGATGCCCCTCAACCAAAGAATGGATAAAGAAAATGTATGTTTACACAATGGAGTATTATTCAACTGTTAAAAAACAACAACATCGCCGGTGCCTGGCAAATACAGAAGTAGATGCTCACAGTCATCTATAGGATGGAACACAGGACCCCCAATATAGGAGCTAGAGAAAGTACCTAAGAGCTGAAGGGGTATGCAACCCTTAGGTGGAACAACAATATGAACTAACCAGTATCCCCAGAGCTCCTGTCTCTAGCTGCATATGTAGCAGAAGATGGCCTCATCGGCCATCATTGGGAAGAGAGGCCCCTTGGTCTAGCAAGCTTTATATGTCCCAGTACAGGGGAACGCCAGGGCCAAGAAGTGGGAGTGGGTGGGTAGGGGAGCAGGGCGGGGGGAGGGTATAGGGGACTTTTGGGATAGCATATGAAATGTAAATGAAGAAAATATCTAATAAAAATGTGGGAAAAGATAGTTCTTTAAAAAAAACCAACCAACAACATCAGGAAATTTGCACACAAATGGACAGAAGTGGGAAAGATCATCCCGAGTAAGATATCCCAGACCCAGAAAGACAAATATGGTCTATACTCACTTCTAAGTAGATATAAGCGATAAAGTAAAAGATAAGCATGCTACAATCCACGAACCCAAGAAGCTAAGGAACAAGGAGGGCTCAAGGCTGGGGCCAGGGGTGGGGGGGATGCACAAATCTCACTGAGAAGGGTTAGATGGAGGGAGGGAACTGAATGGGTGGTGGGGATGGGGTTTGGACAGGAAGGATCAGGTGGGGGGAAGGTTGGAGGGAAAGAGTACTGGGAGAGATAACTAGAACCAGGGAACATCTCTAGGATGGGCTAGCAACCTAATGCAATGGAAACTCCCAGGAATCTATGAGGGTGACCCTAGCTAAGACTCTTAGCAATGGAGGATATGAAGCCTGAACCAGCCATCTCCTGTAACCAGACAAGACTTTCCAGCAGAGGGAGTGGGACACCAATCCAGCTACAAAAGTTTACAAGATATGCTGGGGTAAAAGTGGTGCAGAAATTGTGGGAAGGGACAACCAATCATGGGTCCAGCTTGAGATCCATGTCATGAGAGGCAGCCTACCCCTGACACCGCCTGCAGGGCCAAGGATCCAAAGCCTGGAAAGGAGAACCAAACATCCCTGGCCCAAAAAAAAAAAAAAAAAAAAAAAAAAAGTCAACAGAATGATTCTTAATGTTATTCTGCTATACTCATTGACTAGTGCCTAGCCCAACTGTCATCGGAGAGCAACTGATAGAAACAGACACAGAGAGTCACAGCTGAACATCAGGCAGAGCTTGGGGAACCCTTTGGAAGCAGGGGATGAAGGACTGCAGGAGCCAGAGGGGGCCAAGAATACTACAAGAAAATCCACAGAATCAACTAACCTGGGCTCATAGGGACTCAGAGACTGAACTGCCAACCAGGAAGCCTACGTGACCTAGGCCCTCTGAGTATATGTTGTAGTTTTATAGCTTGGTCGTCATGTGGAACTCCTAACATCAGGAACAGGAGCTATTTCTAATTCTGTGCCTGCCTTGAGGCCCTTTTCCTCCTATGGCTTTCCTCTTCTAGCCTTAATAGGAGAATGGCGGCGCCTAGCCTTAATGCAACTTGCTACCCATGGGAAGCCGCTCCCATTTCTGAACGGGAACAGAGGAGGACTGGATGGGGGAAGGGGAATGGAGGAGACTGGGCATAGAGGTTTGAAGCGAAACTTCGATCAGGAAGTATAATTTAATTATTTTCTAAAAATGAGAGAACAAATTTTGCAGTATTGATTAATTCTATGGCTGATGCATCTAAAATAACCATAGAAGAATGGCTGCCCACATGTCCTATTATGGAGGGAAATTCGATACTGGTAGGATTGGGAACTATGAGGTCTAATGAGATTAAACAAAGTGCTACAAAATTACAATGTATAGGTCCAGAAGGCCTAATGACACCCTTAGGTTTCTCATGTTCTGATTAATCTTTGGGGAATAGACATTCTACAACAAACTAATGCAGAGATCTATATTCGTACCTATAATGGCACCCATTCTTCACAGGGGAAGTGGCAAATACAAAGTATGGGATATCAAAAAGGAAAGAAATTGGAAAAGACTCACTAGGGATTATTGAACCAATATTGCCACAAGGACAAAATCATCAACATGGATTGGGTTATTCAGAGGCCACTGAAAAATACCATATGTAAAAACTGCATGGAAATCCAGAAGCTACTGGACATCCAATAGCCCCCTGTAAAAGAAAAGGTTACAGGCTCTTCAGCAGTTAGTCTAAGAATAGCTGGAACATGAGCATATAGAACCTCCTTTTCCTCTCCGGAATTCTCCTTGTTATGTAATTCAAAAGAAATCTGGGTAAATGAAGATTGTTGATTGATTTGAGAACTATTAATGCCACCATGTGGTCCATGGGGACTTTACAGCCTGGTTCACTTACACCCACAGCTATTCTTAAAGCTTGGCCTTTAATAGTTTTGAATTTAACAGACTGCTTTCAACTATAGATATTCACCCCGATGATGAGGGGCCCCAGCATTTTCTATTTCCTTTCTCAATCCTAAAGCACCTGAGCTCTGATATGAAAGAACTGAATCACCTCAAGGCAGGTCAACTCCCCTACTCTGTGTTAATGCCATGCAGGGAAGGTTTTAGAGCCTGTGAGACAGGCCTTGCCTCAGCCTTATGTTATTTATTTTATGGCTGTTATCCTGTTAGGCACCTTCAAAAGAGGAAGAGCTACAGTCCATATATGACAGGACTCACTCCAGATAGGCTATGTAAAAATGAGCTGAAAATGCACAAAGATCAGACTCTGCATTATCTGGGGCAACTAGTAACTACAACAACTGTAAAAGCACAATGAGATGTTCATTACACAAGGCAAGTTAAAAACACTTGACACTTTCAGACATTATTAGGCAGTATTAATTGGCTACATCCTACCTTAGGAATGCCTAAGGTACGCCTTAGGAATACCTAATGCGTTGGACAGTCTTTACATAGTATCTTAAGAGACAAGAAAAGAACTATAGGCATTTCAATCCTGACTAAAAGAGACATTTGTGTATCCAGTGGACACTTCCTTTAAACTTACCAATTTCCCCCTCTCACCTGGCTTCTACAGCTATTTTAGCACAAAAGGATAAACCTTTGGAATGGATTTATTTAGACTATAAGGGCCATCAAACATTAACTGCTTACCTTACTCTTGCTTAATTAGTAAATGGGGGGACGACCCAATGTCAACAATTACATTACCATTAGCCAGCAATCATTTTTAAGAGCATCACCAAACTCAATGTATTTTTACATCTCATTTGTAGATTTTTGTAGAATAAGAAATTATATTTCAGTGGGTAAGTTATGGAATTTTTCTTATATGAACTCAATTTATGATTAATAAATTGTCCAACATAATCCCATTCCAAAGGTATTTATGTAATGTATTGATGGCTCATCTAATGGTGCAGGATGGATTCCAGGCCTGGATATTAACTAATCTTTTAATACTTCATTTTTTAGCCAAACAGGTATATATGGCTATTTTGACTCCTATATTACAGTTAATTAGAAAACCCTTGAATGTTATTTCAGATTCTGCTTATGTGGTAGGATTATTTCCAGCCATAAGAAAGTGCTTTAATTTGCCTTCATATCCTGAGATGTTCCCTTTACCACAGGAACTACGATGATGGGTTAAGACATGCAAACGTCCTTTGCTCATTACTTATACCTGGTGGACACTCTAACCTCTTTGGCTTCCTGGTCTAGGCCAGCAGAACATAAGGCGGAGGGAACAACAAGCAAATGGCGGCCATGGAAGGGTGAGTGAACCAACAGGTGGAGAGCTAAGGCAATGAGTGCCATGTTAAAACCAACCAACCAACCAACCAACTAACCAACCACCCAACCAAGAGGACCAGTGGGGGCCTTCGAACCCTCAAAGTACTAGTAACTAGCACTAGTAACCTAATTCCTGCAAGAAGCCCAAGGCACCCTGATCTCAACAAATACTGCCACCAGCTGTGAACCAATGGCGAAGTCTGCGACAATACGGAGCACAATCTCAAGCCACCACTTTGTTTTTGTTTCTTCATTATCTTACAAATACGTCCGATGTAAGACTAGATCCTCAATTATTTTTTTCATTGCTATAGATGAACCAAAGTCTGTGTACTTGCTAAGTGATTGCTTGGCTGCTCAGGTCCATCTGTAGCTCCAGGCATTCCGCTTGCATGGTAGAGACTTTGGGACTGTGAAACACTGGACAAGGATTCTGTAACAAGTGGGTTAGAGAAAGAAGAAGGCGTGAGCAGGTGTCTATGGAGGCACAGGTTCCTCTTGTGGGAGAGGAGACTCCATGGCGGAAGTCAGATGGAGATAGACAGGAGGTAAGTCGCAGGGGACCAGGGAATGAACCTCAAATAACAATCCACTGCCCCTCTTTCCTTATGGACCCCATTGAAACAACAAGGATGAGGCACGGGGGGGGGTTCTTCATGGACCTTCGTTTGATTCCACATTTTCTTCTCTTAGGAGGTAGAGAAAGATGCCTAAGTCCACAATACTGCATGATCCTGAGGTTTACAGGGAATACATAGGGAATCCCCACTTCTCTTCATTGGGGATCTTGGTGTAAATCACAGGTTGACCATGGCTGCTGGAGGTTGGCGTCTCCTGGGACAAAGCCAGGAAGTAGGTGTGGAACTGACAATGGATAGCTGGGATTCCAGGGCTCCCACGTGGGAAACGGGGAATCCTCCTGCGACATCATTGGCAGCGGATTCCCTTGAAGCTGCTCAGAAGGAACCGTGATGCCATAATCCGAAGGCTGGTAACTGGGAGGCTGAGGGTACACGGGGGTCGTGGGGTCACCAGCCCCATCAGAGAGAGAACCTGAGAGGGAGAAGAAACAGAGTTCATAAGAACATCACCCTCACTTTCTCTGAATCAAGTCTAGCAATGGTCTGTCCTGTGTGGCATGGTCTACCCTGAGCATGTCCAAATTCCATTTGCTTGGGGTGACAGAGGATCACAAACAGAGAGGACACACATTGATTTTGCTGTGTGCAATGGAGGCCCGTGGGAATGGAGATTCCCACACTGTGTGTTCTGCTCTGTGCTCATGAAGGACAGGTCAGCTGATGCTGCTCTCTAGAGAACCTGAAAATGGAACACAGAATAGACTAACCTGGGACATGGCTTCCCTGGGGGCTGGAGCCCAGGATCTTGTACAGGGCCTCTGCATAAGGAGAAAACAAGGGTTCAATCCCTGGTCTCTCATTACAGAGAGTCTCGTGCAGATCATGCAGGTTCCGCAGTAGGTGGAAACAGCTTTTCCAGCTCTTCTTCAGGCCCCGATGATAGAGGCGCTGACAAAGAAACTTGGTCTTCTTGTGAATCTTGTTGCTTGTGTGGCTCACTTCCTGTTCAACTACTTCCCACTCCTGCAGGAAGATCCTGATTTCAGAGTCGGTCCATGAGCTACGGGAATGACCTGCAAGGGACGAAGGGCTGTGATGAGTGCCTTTGACACTGTGTATATGCACATCTGAACTTGTCTTAAGGACCCTTTCTGCACACTGACAAGCCAGAAGTGGCTTTGTTCAGTTACCAAAGGATTATGAACAGTTGCTTGCAAGCCCAGGATTATTATCTGTCCTGCTCTTAACAGTGTGGAGCACACTCACTTACAAGTAAGCGTAGGAGTCTTCAGTTGTAGAAAATATATTAGAGAATAGAGAGGGCTGTCACAGGACGTGTGCTACCTAGGGACATTGCCCCTACCTAGACTCAAGGCTCCTCCCTCCCAGGGAGGCACTAACAGCCTCCAAGACTTAGGGACTGTGGAAGAAGGACAGAAACCTGGAACCACTGAGTCCAAGTGTACTACTGACACAGCTGTCCACATCTGGAGTCTTGTATAAGTCTGTACATTTCAGGAAAGACAACTGTGATAGAAGATGTTGTTTTTCTCAGAGTTGCCTCTGAATACCTGAGGGCTTTTGTTCTGCCTCCTCCTCACTCCTTCCCACATTCAATTCTTCGATGCTTCCCAAACTTTGACCTTGGCTTGCTTCTTTCTGTTCAGAAATGAAAAAAGAAGATATTAAAACCATTTTCATGCAATGAGAATCTCTCTGTCTCTTGGCTGTGAGCAGATTCTGGAACCAGCCTCTCCAGCCTTACGAAAGCAGCGGGACTCTTGCTTCCTCATCTACAGACGCTGGCTCAGTCTCACCTAAGGGAAAACCATGGTGGTGAAGTGTAACCAGGGGAAACATCCATGGATACTGGAGGAGTCCCAAAGCCCCTCTCCTTTAACGACTTGGGCCACTCCTTCCATTTCACTTTCTCCTCAAACTCCTTTTGGTTATCCTCGTGCTAGAAACCCGTATCAGCATCCTCACAGACTTCAGCTTTGATTCAAACATATTAAGATATCAGATGAAGTAGATGAACAAGTAATTCCAAGTCAAGAAAACCGTAATGAGGGTGCATGGCATGCTTCTCCAATCCCATCTCTTTTCTAAGGGGTGGAGGTGGTTCAGAAGTTCAGGGTCATTTTGGCTGTACAGGGGGGTGTGGCCTCGCCTTGGATCACCGAGATGCTGCCTTCCACAAAGGAAAAACCAGAAAGGCCAAGTACAAGGAGAGGAACAACTTCTGTATGTCTGCAATTTGCAAACATGGCTTCAAATTCAAGGTAGTTTACCATGTTTTGCCAAGTTGTCTTGGCTGTGAACACAGTCCAAAACGCCTTCCACGAGGCTTGCTTTGAGTACCAAATGATTTCATATTCATATGGAGAGGAGATGCATGCCAAAGGCATGCATTTAGCTATAAAATTTAGGAGCGCAATTGAAGGCAAATATTCCAGTTATCCTCCACAAGACACAAAAGTGGATCCACCCCCCACCCCCACAGCCTTCCAAATCACCTGCATTTTCCTCCCGGAGCTTGGGGTGTGCTCTACAGAGTCTTGGAACTGGGGTTCGCTGTGTCCTGGTGAGTGAAAGAGAATCTGGAGTGTGTAGGTAGAGCTGTGTTCACTTCCCTGGACTTCTGCAAGTCTGACAGCCAGGTGGAGATCCAGTTGTTTATAAAGCTCTGGGATGTGATTGAGTCAGCCCCAGCCTACCTGGATGTGTAGGGTGGACCAGCAAAGGTTAACCAGGAGCCTTTAATCCCATCTCAGGAGGCTGAGCTAGGAGGATGGCTCTGATTTTAGAGAATCTTAGGCTACATAACAAGTTCTAGGCTCAAATTCAAACATCAAACTATGTACAAACAAGCTCAATTATTTAGTATTAGTCACTTTTCTGTAGAGCAATAGAAATTGTACAATAAATCTCTCCATATATATATATATATATATATATATATATATATATATATAATGTATTTATGTATACTTAAGTATAAATATATTTTTAAAAGGAATGTATTAGAATGACTTACAGGCTGTGGTCCTGATCTGGCTGCGACAGCAAGGTCCCAAACTCCAGGTGTGTCTTAGTTGACTTCTCCTCTTGTCCCAGGAAACACTAGATTCCTGAAGAAGCAGGCTCTATTGCAGATGAAGGAATGGACTTGCTAGCCAAGCAACGATTTGTAGCCAAGGAGCAAATGCTTCCTTCTTCCATGTCCTGATATAGGATTCTATCAGAAGGCGTGGCTCAGATTAAAGGCGTGTTCCCTCCATGCCTACAGTTCCAGATGAAAAATCTGTGTCTTCCAGTCTTGGGTGGGTCTACTGATTTAAAATTAGGGGAAAAAAATCAAGTAAGTTTTGCCCTCATTTTTGATGTTAGTTAATAGAAAATGTAGTGAAGTTGACAATCAAAAATAGTTATCTATAGTTTAAATTTATTTTCTGAGACAGGGTCTCTTCCCATAGTCATGACCATCCCAGAACTCACCACGTAGAGTCCCTGTACCTTTCTGTCTGCCTCTGCTTTGCCTAATCTAGTGTTGCAATTAAAGGCCTGAGCCACTGTGCCCAGGTAATTTAATATTTGACATGTTTACTAAATATGTTCACATGACCTAAAGTCATAAACATGAAAATATAGATGTTTTAACCCTTTATTTTGTAAATAAAAATCATTTCTAAAATTGTAGCTAATCTATAGTAGTTGAGGAAGGAGGCTCTGGCAATATCATCACCAAAAGGCACAAAGAGAAAAAGAAAGCAGTGGAGGAGATCAGGGATTAGCAGGAAGCCAAGGTCTGGGGAAAAGGCAGGAGTGGCAGAGCAGTGGGGACTGCTATGATGAAACTCACCCTGGATTTGCCCACTCTGGGCCTGGCCATCTTTCATTTCATCTCAGTACTGTTGCCAGCTTGAATGACTGTGTCCCTGAAACCCTTCCCTGATCTACAGAAACACTCAGCTGCTTCTTCTAGCAGGTGTAGTGGAAGGTGTTGCTACCAGATTCACATGGATTCAAAGGAAAGTGGGGTACAGCATGGATGACTACTCTGAACAGGGAACCACTTCATTCAGTCCAAGGGTAGGGAAAACCCTCATTCCTCTTGTTCTTGGCTTTTCTTGGCTTGAGTTTGTTGAGAAAGACTCTCGTGAATCCCAGGTTATCTATCCTGCAACCTATTTTCGAGCCAAGAATGACCAACAGTTTTGTCCCTTCCCACTTCATCTAATCGTCGATGTGATTACATCCAGCAGTCCTTCTCTTCCTCTTCCTCCTCCTCTTCTTCTATTTATATGAGTACACTGTAGCTGTCTTCAGACACACCAGAAGAGGGCATCAGATCTCATTACAGATGGTTGTGAGCCACCATGTAGTTGCTGGGAATTGAACTCAGGACCTCTGGAAGAGTAATGGGTGCTCTTAACCACTGAGCCATCTCTCCAGCCCCTGCCTCCTCCTCCTTCTTTCTCTTCTTCCACTATTATTATTATTATTACTATTATTATTAATTTATTATTTGAGACATGGTTGCAAGTATCCTAGGCTCACCCGCAGCAACTTCCTTAGTAGGATAAACAGACCTTGAACTCCTTCTCCCTGCCTCTGTCTTCTGAACCTGAGGCTTTAGGCTGACACAAGGCCCATCTACCCCCTCTTGTTTCATTCTTTTGTCTCCTTTTAAGTACTCCTTTTTCCTTTGTACTTTTCTTCTTTTATTTCTTCTTTCTTTATTGACACAAGCTCTCAGCCATGTGGGCAATCACTCATTGGACATCTAACTTTTCAATCAAGGGGTACTGAGAACATAGATCTGGCATATCCTTTGTGTAACCTCAACTGAGGCACCCAGCCAGCCAGAATACTGCTGTAAGATACAGACTAAGCGTATGTAGATCAGAAATCAGGAATTCCTTCTTTTCCTATTGACGCAACATGTTGATTCCTTTAACCTATTCACGGGTAAGGGACTAAGGTAAGGTCCTAACACATGAAAACAGTTGTAAGGTTTTGTTTGTTCATTTATGTGCTTCAGTTGACAGCAGTAGGTTAAGTTGGAAACTGAGAAATACCCAAGAACTGAAGGAAGGACAGAAAACCCAGGATCAGGGAAGTTCACTGGTGCCAGGACTCAGAGTCATATCTAAGCTAGAAAACTCCTCTATCCTATTTGTCATTCACAAGTCTGAGGGGCTGATGCTGGGTCCCAGATGTAGACAGCCGTGCTGATGACAGACCTGAACGCAGTGGTCTAGGATGTCCACCCAGGGTTACCTCTACAGGCCCAGAGGCTCGGAAAGGCTCAGTGTAAAGGGAATCTGAGCCTCATACCAGGACAGGCTTCCTGGGTAGCTAGTGTCACAGGCAACCTTCATCTTTTCTAGAATCTGGGGCTTCCTAGCAACGTCTAATACTCTCATGAAGACTGTATAAAGCTATGTGTGATGTGCCTGCACTCAGAGGATAGATGAGGGTGTGCGATCCCTCTGTTACCGGAGTTACAGAGGGTTGTGAGCCATCATACATGTACTGGAAATCTAACCAAGGTCCTCGGGAAGAATAGCAAGTCCTCTTAGCACTTGGTCTTTCCTGCTTTTCATGGTGATTCATTTGGAAAGAGTCTCAGTGTGTAGCTTGAGTTGGTCTTGCTATGCAGACCACGCAGGACTTGAACACACAGACCTACCTTTCTCTGTCTTTGTAGTACTGGGATTAAAGGTGTACACCACCACAGCTCATCAGGAAGCTGTCCTTCACAAAACCAAACCAAACGTGAGCATAGCGATCTTTATTCCTTTCAATAGTTCCGGTGTTCAGCCCTACCACCGCAAAACCCGGAAGATGGTTCTTACATCAAGAAAAAGTTTAGGATAAATATTAACATTAAGAAAATCTCACTGCTCAATGAAATGCACCGCACATTTCTGAGAAGACTACCTTTTGTTTCTACCAATTTTTAAATATTTGATATTATTATAATTTTATATACAATTATAGTAGTTAACACAGAGTTAGTTATCCAGGATATCCATTTATGTCCCGTATTAACATCAGTGTCACAATCGTGTTTCTTTAGAAGGAATGAAAATGCTCTCGGAGCGCAGGGCTGCAACCCCAGCCCTTTGGATCAGGAAGATCCTGATTCATATCCAAGCTTGGTTCGCCATGAAGAGCACAGAGAAAGGGGCAAGAGATTATCATACAGAAAGTCTACTCTGCTTTCAACTCTATATTACCCACGGACAGAGATAAAAGTATCCCAGAGTACCCACGACGTTTATTTTATCATGCATTTCTAGGTATTAATATATTCTATGTTTTCACTTCATCGACTGTGTTTCCACTGCCAAGTTCCTACAGTGAGGACCGTGCTTGACATCTCAAAGACACATATGGATCCAGGAGAGTCTCATTTACCCATCACATATAATATTAAAACCTGCTTGAACCACATTTTGTTAATTCCCCAGTCTTTTAAACCCTGATAACAGGGCTTGGTAGTTGATTCTGCTCCAAGCCTTCAGGTTTCCTTTAGAGTGCACTGCTAAGCTGAGCGAACCTGATGACATATTTAGGTGGAAAGTCAGTGAGCAGTAACCTGGGGACCCCTGGAGCCTCTATTGAGTACTCAGTACCACTGAAGCTAACGTGTAAATCACTAAAATCAGAAGGACAACAACCCAGTCTTTCTCTCACTCCCCTTTCCCAATGAACAGGACTGTAACACACCAAAGAATGACAACAGTTAGCCAGGACAGTCTGCATGTACAGACTGTCCAATGCCTTAAGATTTGGTCACATGTAATTTACAAGGATTTCTTCTAAGCGATTAGTCAAGATCCACAAAATGGATGATGTTGTTTGAGGTTCCACTTAGGTGTCTGTAAAGTGTTCAGTGGATTTCTCTGTGGGAGCAAACAACATAGCCTCCCACAGCAGTTTCTCCACAGTGTAGACCTGGGGGAGGAGGCTGGAGCAGCTTCTGGAGAAGTGTCTGGGCATCCAGGCATTTCTTATCAAAGGCCATTTACTCCTCCATGAGATGGGCAAGTTCTCAGGACCTCTCACGTTGCGGTGCCTACATCATGCAAACCATTGAAGCTTGGCACCAGCAAGAGAGGCTATGAGAGGCTGTAGGTGAAAGTGCATCCCAGTTGCAGCAAGGGACCCCAACAGTTTTGGAGATGCTGGTAAACCATGGCATGACCACAAAGAACAGCAGCTGCAATGGAGTGAGGCAAGCAAGCGTCTAGAAGAGAATCTGTTTGTACTACGAAGGGCACAGCTGGAGAAGCGACCTAAGGCCTACAATTCCAGAAGCTTCCCTAGACACTGAAGCTTTCCACAGAAGCTCAGGCCCCACAGAAGCTCCATGGTGTGAACTGTTTTACAAACTACAAACGCATTGACTATGGTCCGAGCTGTCAGAGGATGGGCTTTTTGTGAGCCTGTATATAAGACTTGAACAATTTGTGTAAAGTAAGGAGGAGGAGGATGCTTGGTTGTTCTGAGCATCTCTGGATAAGCTGCCAAAGGAAAGGAATGAGTTCTGTGATAAAATTCACCAACTTGCAGAATCTCAGTATAGCGTAAAGAACCACAATTAATTCTGTGATAAAACTGAATGGCTGGAGATGCGCGGAAATAGTTGAAAGGTTTCTAAGTGTTCCCTGGAAGAGAATCTTTTTTCTCTAGCAGCCACAGAGCCTGAGTTATGGAAAAATCAAGCCAGCGCCCTCATTATAAGGTTGGCTGAGTTACAGTGAAAATTCATGTGTCAACCTGGGAGGGTGCCAGTGGTTAACATGTGAGCTAAAGAACGGGCTCCTGTGCCTTGGGATGTGGATGTGTGGGAGAACCCCTACTGAAGCTGAGAACACTGAAGCATCAGCATAAGATGTACTGTACCCATGCAACCTTAAATCTTGCTATCTTAGATGGGGTTTCTATTGCTGACCCAAAGCACCACAAAAAAATAGCAAGTTGGTGAGGAAAGAGCTTATTGGGCTACAATTTTATATTGTACTACTTCTTCTTTTTTCTTTTCTTTTCTTTTCTTTTCTTTTCTTTTCTTTCCTTTCCTTTCCTTTCCTTTCCTTTCCTTTCCTTTCCTTTTCTTTTCTTTTCTTCTTTTCTTTTCTGTTCTCCTCTCCTCTTTTTTTTTTTTTTTTTTTTTGGTTTTTCGAGACAGGGTTTCTTTGTGTAGCCCTGGCTGTCCTGGCACTCACTCTGTAGACCAGGCTGGCCTCGAACTCAGAAATCCGCCTGCCTCTGCCTCCCGAGTGCTGGGATTAAAGGCGTGGGCCACCACGCCCAGCTTTCCTCTCCTCTTTTTCCCTCCCTCCCTCCTTCCTTCCTTCCTTCCTTCCTTCCTTCCTTCCTTCCTTCCTTCCTTCCTTTTAGCAGAGGGATGAGGGAAAGAACCAGGAAGGTGAAGGGCAGGGTTTCCAGAGTAGTGGAGCCAAAAGTGGAGAGATTGGGCAGGACTTATTAAAGTCCCAGAGGGTTGTGCACCACCATGCATGTACATGATCTGGGGGTATCTTGCCCAGGTCCTCTGGAAGAACAGCAAGTCCTCCTAACTATTGGCTCATCCCTAAAGCTCACGGGATTTTGTTTTAGATACAGCGTCTCACTGTGCGTGGGGCCCTATTTTATCAGGAACTTGTTGTGTGTGTCAAGATGAACTCTAATTCACAGAGACCTGCCTGCCTCTGCCTCCCAGGGACTGAGATTAAAGGTTGCAAAACCACACCGGGCCAGGTTTATGTTTACATTTATTTGCCAAGCTTTATGGAGTGAACTGTGGAGCACAGCTCACTCACACTTATTCTGCAGCGCTCCAACCTCCCTGCTTCACGCACGTTCGACTGCGGGCCGCTAGGATGGAGCTGTGCATCCCTCTGCTCGTGCTTTCCCCTTTATGCTTCACCAGGACAGCGGCAGACAGTGCTTTGCACAGTATAGGCACCTTGCCTTCTGGAGTTTCTGCAACAACTGCCCCGGCAGAAGGAGCTTGTTCCTCAACTGTTGATTTCCGAGACCTGGGCTTTTCTACACCTCCTCCACTTCTTTCCATCACCTCCAGCTTCTCTCCTTATCATCTCTTTCTCTTCATTCTCTATCGTCGTCTTCCCACCCATTCTGCTGTGTCCAACCTATTCTCTTTCAAATTCCTCCCTAAATCTAAGGGCAATGCCCAGACGTAGGCCCCGTTATCTACAAGCTCCTGGCTGGGTCCTCAACCACACTGCTCCACTTCCTGGTACCTGCAGCCCTGCCTCCTGCCACTGGAAGCTAACCTCTGTCCCACTGACCAGGACTTCCACCCCTTTTCCATCCTATCCCCCTTTGCCCAGTAGTTGAGCACAGTCCGTTTCACCAGTTATTACAAATTAACTACAGTTTTACAGAATGACATTTAAGAATAAATTCAAAGTTAAAAAAATTCCCATCTTCATTTTTCCATCAAATGTTTACATACACTCATATATGATGAGACCAGTAAGGCAGGTTAACAGTTCTGTTTGTAGGTCTTTTATTATTATTATTTGCTCTTTAAAATTGTCACCGTGTCTCTCTCAGTAGCCCAGAGTCTAATGAAATCCTGGTTAATACTCTTGCCCCACCCTCCTGAGACTTCTGTCTATCTTTTCTTGATCACACCACACACAAAGGTTGGGTGGGACTGATTCAATTCATATCCCACAGTTTTATAAGGGGCCAGGTCTCCACAGAGCCTAAGACTTGGAGAAGCCAAAGAAGTGAAGGCACCTCTCCTCTCCATACTCCAGGCTCTGCTGGACCCGTCAGGACACAGTGACTGCTAAATTCCCTCACGCTGTGGAATGTTAAGAAGCCCAGGAGAAAAAAAAAGAAGCCCGGGAGAGAACACGCCAGTGAGTTGGAAAAGCCTATTCTTGTGTCTTTTTGTGAGGATGGCTGGATTTTCATTGTTTCTGAAAATATCTTACAAGAAACCCAGGTTCGGCTGGGATTTATTTTGTGAACCAGTCTGGCCTCCACCTTCCAGTGTGATTCTTACAACTCTGCTCCCATAGTGCTTAGGCCTCAGGCCCGAGGCACACTTCTGGGTGCTGAAGAACTCCCAGGGGCACTGAAGTGTATCTGTCACAGGATTCTCCCTTCTCCAATAATATGACCTCCCTGTCTCCTCAAATGCAACATCGGTGGAGGTACTGATTCTATATGTGCATTTTACAGCAAAGGAAACTGAGCCATTATATAGCTGATAATTTGTAAGGACCCATAGCTGTGATACTAAGAGAAACCAGCCTGATGTTCAGCTCTGGCATCTTGGTTCTTATTGATCTGTTTGCTGCTTGTTTCGTTTGTTGGTGACTTGTGAGTCCAGGCTTAGCTCTTTATGTCAAGGCAGTCTGGAGCATGATGGGTAGTCCTGGCTGGTCAGAAATATCCAAGGATCCCTGTGACTCCAATTTCTGATCGCTGGAACTCCAGAGGTGAGACACAAGGGTCTCAGGTACATGTTACTCTGGCTTTGTAATCATCATGTGCTCCAATGGCCTCACATATGGTCTGTGTGTGCCTCCCCCTTACTTTCTGAGTGACAAGGGATTCTCTAAGTACATTCTTTTGCTGGTGTCTCCTTTTGACATCAATTCTCAGTCTGCAGCCCAGGCTAGCCTTGGTTGAGCTCCTTCTAAGGCTAGAAATAAGGGTTTGTGTCAGCTGGCACTGAGCACATATCTGGTTTTTATTTATTCATGTCTTTCGAGTCAGGGTGTGAAGCAGCCCAGGCTGACCTCAGGGTTACTGTGATTCCAAGGATGACCTCGAACTTCCTGTGCTCCGTCTCACAGAAGAAGTGCTGGGAGGACGGGCATTCACCGCCCTGCTCAGCTTTTCATCGAGTTCCCTTCCATTCCTTACTTCCGCCTCTCCTTAATTCTTGTACCACACAGCACTTCTCTACTTTTAATGAACTGTAATCTCTCAGAGGTCAGAATGTTCTAGGGTTCACAGTGACTCAATGCTGGCCTTGAACTTCTGCTGACACCCCTTTGTCTGTCTCATAGCTGGGAACACAACCCTCAGCTTGTTTGTTAAGTTTTAGACATGGTTTCATTACTTAGCCCAGGTCTGGCCTAGAACTCAGGATGTAGCTTAGGCTAACCCTTAAGTAATTGTCTTCCAAACACAACTTTCTCAGTGAAGTGAGTCCGCACCATCAGTTATTAATACTTTGGCATTTTACTGTTGTCATTTTCTGAGACTGGTCTCATTCTCTGACTAAAGCTGGTTCAAACTAGTTACTGCCCTAAGCCTGCCTCTCACGTGCTGACATACACTGTGTTTGTACCAAATGTCTAATTTAATTACTGAAGAGAATCCTATCACATGAGTGTAGTCAATACAGTTTGCTTTGTTGTTTAGAAAGCCACAGAGAAACTGGACATTTGGCTGACATCCTAGACAGAGGACAACGGAGACCAGGAAGTAGAGAATTCCTCAGGTACCAACTCCTTAAGGTCTGCCTGTGAGGGAAAAGTATTTTGTCCCATATTCTCCTCCCCAGTCAGAACTGCTTTCCTAGGTCCTACATAGACTCTGGGCCCAAGGGAGATCTCAGCTTTCTGGAATCCCGATTTCCTGCCATGACTCTGAAGGAATGGGACTGAGACAGCTTCAAATAGGAAAACTTCCTGGGTGGGCCGTGTACCCTAGAAAACCTTCCCTGAGCTCTGACATAGTTTATAAAAGAAAACACTTGTACGTATCTCAGAGTGACCATGTCTTATAGCTGAAAGGGACTCAGGAACATGCTAAATTCAGGGCTTGCCCACAAGGGTTACTCATTTCCCAAACTTTCATACAGAAAAGTCTGGCTGGGTAGTATGAAGAAGAGTCTCTGGAAAATGGTCAGGTGAGCATATTTGTAAAGTCAACTGTTCTCATCACAATTCTCTGTCCCTTGCAGGTCCTTCAGACAGATGATGGAGTCACTGGGAAATCTCCCTGCAGGAGTGGGAGATCACAAGGAGGCCTAGAGCACTTTCACAGGAGCTCTATCACAGGGCCTGCAGAAGAGCTAGAGTAGCTGTTTGCACTTGCTGCTGAGCCTGAAGGATCTGTACAGCACTCTATGCAATGAGAGAACAAGGCGAGGCCCCTAGTTTTCTCCTTATGGGGAGGCTGTGCCCAGGATCCTGGACTCCAGGCAGCACAGACACTTTTCAGATTTGCTCTTTTATATTTTTACCTTCTATCCTAGAGAGGGGCATCCACAGGCACAGCTACTCTTCTTCCCTAAGCAGCGGCAAGAATGACAAGACCATCCACTCTCCACACTTCTACCTGCGCGCACAGGAAGAGCTTGCTAGTCTCTAGACAGACCTGACTGGGAGCCCTGTAGACTTCGATGTGTTCAAAACAGAAATGAAGATGGAATTTCACAGGCAGAGAACCAGACTGTGGAAGAGTTGCTTATCCGTTCTTGGTTTTCTCAGGTCCTCTCTGCGATGGTTCCACCCACCTCCAGCTTGGCCTAAATCCTCAGAATTGAGAATTCTTGACAGGTTCAGTGTACCTCCAAATACCTATGTGCACCAGCTTCAGGACTGGGAAACTTCAATTGTCCCCATCACCAGTGACAATCCTGGAGGATCATTTCAACAGGAGTTCTCCAAGATAAGTGTCATAGCTAGTTCATGCCTCTGACCGAGGAGACCCCAGCTTCCCTAGAAAGTTTCAACCTCAGAGGACAATCCAGATCATCAGCAAAGATAATAGAATCTCAGTTATCCTCTCTGAAGAACTGTGGATACCCCTTGTCCTGTGGTGCCCATGTCTGCCTCACATCAGAATAAAATGCAATACTAAATGAGTGGATAGGACTCCATTCTTTATGCCTTGTTCTTGATCTTCCAAGGAAACCATAACTATTGAAAGGGAGGGGACCTGCGTAGGGTGAGATGGTCACCTAGAAAGGTGGTTAGGGGGCTGACTTTTCATCTCTCTGCTAGTCTTCTGTTGTGGAGGCTCCATTTCTAGAACGGCAACCTTTAGTGCCAGGAGAGCCATTCAATCTCATCTCCACTCTCTCTTCTGTGATCAGAGAATTTCTGTTAACTGTGCTCATGGTTTCTGGATAAACTGAAGACATGACTGCTCATGGTATGCTCAACCAGGGATTTTTCTTGTTGTAAATATGAGAGAGAGAAAACAGCCAGGGGCACCTGTGAGAGCCCAGAGCAGAGAGAATAGAGCAGATCGAGCATGTTCAGCAGACTAGATCTGGCTAGGAGAAAAACAGAGAGGAGATGAGAACCAGAGAGTGGAGCCCGGAGAGAGGGGGAACTCAGGAGAGCAGTGGAGGAGAGGGAAGAGCAGGAGGAAGGGAGAGAGGGAAGCCAAGGGCCGAAGGCATTAAGTAGCAGGATTATAAAGAGAATGAGGATCTGGACGGAACTAATCCCGCGAGTTGGGTTCTTCTTCTTTTCATTAAAAATAGATTCTTCTCTCATACACTATATCCCACCAACATTTCTCTTCCCACCATGCCTACCATCTACCCCACTCCCCTCCCCTCTGGATCCACTCCCCCTCAACATCCCTTCTTAAAAGAGCAGGCTTCCAAGAGACCACAACCAATTGTACACACAAAAAGAAAATACCATAGGACAAAGAAAAAGCCCTCAACCGAGTCTAGACAAGGCAACCTAAGAGGGGAAAAATAAATTGTCCTAAGTGCAGTCCAAAGTGTCAAAGACACACCCACTCCCACAGTTAGGAGTTCCACAAGAACAACAAGCTAACCGCCACAACATATATGCAGAGGACCGGATACAGATTTCTGTAGGTCCGGTGCTTGCTTTAGTTTCTGTAAACCATATGTGTCCTGCTTAGTTGATTTGGTGGGTCATATTCTCCTGGTGTCCTTTAGCCCCTCTGACTCCCAAGGTCTTTCCGCCACCTCTTACATGGAATTTCCGGAGCTCCGGCGGACTCCAGTTTAGACTCTCTCCACATAAAGTCTTAACTGTGGATCTCTGCATTTGCTCCCATGTACTGCTGGAGGAAGCCTCTCTGATGACAACGGGACAAGTCACTAATCTCTAATCACAGTAAAATATCATTAGGAATCATTTTTTAAAAAAAGACTAGTCGTGTTTGGTTCTACTCTAGATCTCTGGACTATTCAGTTTCCATTTTCTGGCCTTCCAAGAAGTGTCAGGCAAGGGCGCCCGCCCGCTCACGGAGTAGGTAAGCCTCAAGTTAAATCAGACATTGCTTTCTACTCTCACAAATTCAGTACCGCCATTACCCCAGCACATCTTGCAAGCAGGACACATTGTAGGTCAGAGGTTTTGTGGCGGGGCTGGCTTATTTAAGATATGGGATGAGACAGGGTCTCACCTCATAATCCTGGCTGTCCTAGATCTCGCTATGTAGACCAAGTTGGCGGGCAACTCACAGAGATTCACCTACCTCTGTCACAGGAGTGCCCGGATTAAAGGCATGCACCACCCTGTCTTGTTGGAGTGTTGTTTTGTACACTGTGTGAAGATGTGTCTCTGTCCTTCCTTGCCTGCCTAAGGCACCTTCCGATTGGTTAAAATAAAAAGCCTATGGCCTATAGCAAAAGGCAGACTAAGAATAGTAAGGTGGGACTTCCGGACAGAGAGGGGAACTCTGGGAAAGAGAGACGGGCGGGAGATTTGCTACTGTGATGCGGAGAAAGTTGGACGTATGTAACCGAGGAGGTAACTAGGCAGAACTTAGTATAAATGGGCTAATGGAGTTACGAGCTAGTTAGGAGCAAGCCTAAGCTAAGACCAAAAGTATTGTAAGTAAATATGAGCCTTTATGCCATTATTTGGGAACTGAGGTGGACATAGAGAAAGACCCACAGTTGCGTTTGGTGCTCAATGTGCGGAAGAAAATCCAAGCTTAGAGCCTGGGGAAAGTCCTGGGTGAAGGCGGCTTCCTAGCCAAAGAGCAGGGAAGAAGCAGGAGACCGCCAGAGGCCGAGTGCTTCTTTAAGAAGCCCTCACTGAGCAGAAAAACCAGATCCACTATCAGAGCCTCGGGGCAGAGAAGGTCAGAGCAGCTTTAGACAGACACCTGGGAGCCAGGCCACTCGGGGTGCATGCACATACTTAGCCACACTTAGCACACCACAGCCACCACCCACCCCATCCCCAAGGCACAGCCACACGCACAATCTGACTATGTTGCGTGGCAGGCTTCGTCTCTGCTCATAGCTTCAACAGTGGAAAGGCTGAAGTCAGCCCACACTACTCCAGTGAGAGTCTTGGTGCTAACAGAGGTCTGAGCAAGCAGCCCCGGGGGCTTACACATGTGGGCCCAGGACAGGCAGGCACCCCATCCTACACACTCTGTGAGCTACTGGCAAAGCGAACAGATCAGGTCCCTGCACTCCAAAGCCCAGAAGCCTCGGCTCTTCCAGTAAACTGTTAGACTGAGCTGAACAGGGGGTCCAACTATTCCTTGTGGGCTTAAGGGCTGGGGCGGGGCCAACAGCGGGCTTGACTGGGAGCTGAATGTCTGGAACAGGGTTACCCTCAGTGGGAGGTGCAAGCCGCCGAACAGCTCAACAGAGACAACACGCGGAAGATACCTATCTAAGCCCAGACAGAAGCCCTTGAACAGGTAAAAAAAATATTTGGAATTATGCTTCAGTGCTAAAGAAAGAAAAGAAAAAAATAATTTAAAAATTAATAAAATAAAATCTCTTTGGGAAGGAGAGAGTTAGAGATTGAAAAAGAAAAAAATTCTGTGTTAAGAAATGGAAAACACAACAACACAGGGCATCTGGATTCCATATAATTTTGATACGATCATCAGCATACAAATAATTACACTTTCAGTAATGATGGCAATTTTAGATATCCTGTTTAAGAGAGATGAAAATAAAGCAGACTTAGAGAAGGAAAGACTGAAAAATTAAAGGCTGGAATGGAGGTAATAGGAAAGAGATTGGGAAATTCCGATTCGAAATAAATGATCTTCAGAGGTAGCCAGACCAAAGCCTAGAGCCACCTTGTAACTCTAGCCCTGTTCCAGACATTCAGCTAGCTAGTCAAATTTAATGGCAGCCTATTAAATTTCTAGATAAAGAGACTTATGCCGAGTTAAGAATATAGATCTGTTTAATGATGCCATACTATAGATTATATGTTTCAGTTTGTAGAGTTTGAAGAATTACAGTATATACATATGTTAATGCATCATACAATTGATGCACACTCAGGATTTCCATATGCTTTTGCCTTAAATTCTGAGAGAAATGATTCTGAGAGTGCACATTTATTAGAGATGGTGGCCATCTTGGAAATGCCTTTACAGACTGAAGCTGATGATGCTACTGTCTATGTAGCTATTAGAATACAGCCATATTGTAGACATTATCACACAGAGCATGTCACAGGTGTATCTTACATTGCTATAGGTCAGTCAGTTATGAAAGGATCTACCTATGCTTTAAAGAACATGCTAATAGACAGAAGAGGGACATGGGCTCTTAAGCCCATGTGGTGGTTTGAATGAAAATGGCCCCCATAGGCTCATAGGGGTTGGTAGTATTGGGAGGTGTGGCCCTGTTGGAGTAGGTCTGGCCTTAGAGCAAGTGTGTCACTCAGGCATGGGCTTTGGGGTTTCAGATGCTCAAGTCAGGCCCAGTCTCTCTCTTCCTGTGCCTGGGAAACCAGATGTAGAACTCTCAGCCTCCTCTCCAGCACCATGTCTACTTGTGTACAACCATGCTTCCTTCCCATCATAATGATTATGGATTAAACCTCTGAACTGTAATCCAGCTCAAATTAAATATTTTCCTTTATAAGAATTGCCACAGTCATGGTATCTCTTCACAGCAATAAAACCCTAACTAAGACACACAGATAAACTTTTCTTCCCCTACACTATATCAGGACTGTGCTTATTGCCACATTAAGGTAACTAGCACACTGAACTGGTGATAAGACACATGGAGTTTGATGAAAATTGGTTCTAGGTTTGTGGCAGGAATGTGGAAGAGTTTGAAGGTTCATGTTAGAGAAGCCTGAGAATGTCATCAATGTCTTTCTTTATATATAATTTATTTATTTATGTATTTAATATTTATTACTTTTTTTCTGTGCATTGCTGTTTTGCCTGTCTGTATATTTGTATGAGGGTGTCAGGACCCCTGGAGCTGGAGTTACAGATGGTTGTGAACCACTATGTGGGTGCTGGAATATTAAGCCCAGGTCCTTTGGAAGAGTAGTTGGTTCTCTTAACCACTGAGTCACCCCCTTGTCCCCCATCATTAATGTCTTAATGGGACATTCTGGTGAGGATGCAGAATACTGTAATTCCAGTAGTCATCTAGACAGTAAGCACTGTGCTAATGAGACGTCACATGAGAACGGAGACTCTATATAAACTGGGAAGAGAAGCCATGTTGCATTATGACAAAGGGCTTGTGTATATTCTGCACGTGTCCTGAAACTTTGATGGAGGTTTCCAGTTCAAAAGCCATGAAGCTGCTGGATGAACTTCGAAGGCAACGTAGCCTTCAGGCTGTAGCATGGTTACCGCAGACTACTTTTAACCAGGTTGACATTGAGAATTGTAAACGAACAGGCAGAATGGGAGTTGAGAGAGCTACATTTTGGCCAGGAAACAGGATCATGCACAGTTAAAGGTGCTGAGTGAGCAAGATGTGAGCAAAAGTGCGATGCAGGCGAAGTGACAGGACCTGTTAAGGGTCAGTGACATGAAACAGACACAGCGCACTGGGACAATAGCAAAGGGCCCTCAGGGCATCCAGGAAGTGGCAAGATGTCATCCATCCAAGGCTCCAGGATGTCACACTGGAAAGGAGAGCTGGGGAGGTGTCCTGCTGGACGTGGGCTTCACGGAGAATGTGTTGTTTGTTTAGTTGGCTGCTTGGTTTTACTTTGCTTTCCCCAGGCACGCAGAGGGTGCTGCAGCCGTGGTCCAAGGGGCCCGACTATTGCTTGAGATGGCAGCAGAATGTGGCATCATCCACATGGCCCTGTCATACATACAGAGAGCTTGGGTATGAGATTATGGCGGCTTTCGAGTTTTGAGAAAGGCCTATGGAGCAAGAAAATCTGTAGCAGGAATGGATTCCTCAGTGAAAGCAAAGAAAGAAAATGGAATTAACAGTTTCTGGAATTGGAAAGATATATGGATTTTTAAAAATCAAACCATGAACTAGGTATGGTGGTACATACATGTACCACCAACATAGGCCATATAGTAACACCCCTTTCTCTTACACATACACAGAAGTAAATAAAATCATATATCTGCATAAGTATGTATATGATTCTGATGAAAGTGTGTTCTAGTTCATTAGTTACCAGTGAATTAAAATCATGAAATGCAGTTCTTGCAGAGGACCTGAGTTCATCTCCCAGTATCCATGTCAAGTGGCTCACAACCATTGACAACTTCAGCTCCAAGGAATCTTTTGGTCTTTGTGGGCCCTACACTTATATACACCTACCCCCACACAATTATATGCACATAGTTAAAAAAATAAAAGTAAAAGTGTCTTCCTTATTTTCTGAATAACTGTAGCTGAAATGGAAAGTGTCAGTCAGTTGGTAAGTAACTGAGGTAGTCATGGTAACGTTTACATATTGGAATATTATACAGCAGATAAAAGGAACTGAAGGTATGCATGTGTTAACGAAGATATATTTGAAAATGTTATGAAAATGATACCAAAAGGCATGTGATGGAGTGGTGTGTGTATGTGTGTGTGTGTGTGTGTGTGAGAGAGAGAGAGAGAGAGAGAGAGAGAGGGAGAGAGAGAGAGAGAGAGAGAGACCCGAAGCATGTCTAAAAAGTAGTAATGGGGAGTCAAAACATACCATAATTTCAGAAATTTGGAACTGAAAAAAGAATCCTGCAGCTTTTTGTCTATTTGGCTTCCTTATTTTAGAAGGCAGAAAAAATGGTAGCGTTAACCCAGTCTTGCTTCCCTCCCCCGCTCTCCCTGTCAGTCCCTTTCCCTTCTTTCCCCTTTTCCCTCCTTGTCTGACTCCCTTCCTCCTTTCCCTCCCTTCCTCATTCCTTCCATCTGTGTACCAGTTATTTAGCTAACAGTTCAGGTTGAGAGTTTCACAGCTATTTTCTGACGTGGATTTTGCACATAACAGTCAAGCACTCGTGGACTGGATTTTGCACATAACAGTCAAGCACTCGTGGACTGGATGGGAACTCCACCCGCCTCAGTATACGTGCATCCAGCGGCATTCAGTGCCTTGCTATTTGCTCTGCAGCTGTGTAGACCAAGAGCTGCACCTTTGACTCTCATTACTGCCCTTTATTCCCTGACTACTGTGGGCTCTTCGGCTCTGGGAACTTCATGGAAGCACTCTTTCCTTGCCTCTGCTGCCAGAGATGCTCTGGGTGCCGGTGGAGAGGAAGGGAAGCTAGCCTCCGGGTTGTTTTAACATGCCCACGTGAAGCTGTCCCTGCACGTGGCTGCAGAGGACATCCAGAACAGCAGCTTCCTCATCTGGCCACCTTTGTTAAACACCTGCCTTGGTCTCTACTGCTCTGGAAAGCAGGGGGAAGGAGGTCCAACTTACAGAGGGTGACCAGGGGCCTGCAGAAACCAGGGCAAGATTCATGACATGCTCATGGAAAGAAATACTGGACTAATGGCCAAATTGAAAGCAGACTACCTATATAGATAGAAATGGCAGCAACAATGTCCACTGTCAGGGCCAAGGGTGTCCGAGGTAATGCAATGTTTGATGAAGAAAGGGGGGCCAGGCCTTTCCCCCAGGACAGGGGGAGAAAACATGGCAAACATCCTGCTGAGAAACTTCCTGACTGTTTTTCACGATGGCATAGAGATGTCATATCACTTATTAATAATGTTGAGATGTCCTTTTAGCCTGTGTTTAAAAAGGAACAAAATATTGACCTTATATTCATTATTAGAATATTGAAAAAAAAAAGTCCCAGTACAAATGTTAACATGTCATTGACACACAGAAATGCAGAACTTGCTGGCAGGACAGACAAAAAGATGGCAAGACAGACTCACAACCAGGCTCTAACCCAACATAATTAAGCCTTAGTCTACATGTTGCTTCTCCATATACAAGCCGTGTTCCATGTCTGTTCATGGAGGTTTGCTTATGAAATGTCCACCATGGGTTCGAGTATTTGAACACTTGGGCACCTGGTTGTAGCCCTGTTTAGGAAGGTAATGATGCCCTCAGCAGGGTAGGGCCTTGCTGGAGGAGGTGGGCGGAGCCTTGGCGTCATAACCTAGCCTCACTTCTTCTTCGCTCTATGCTACCTCACTGGCTTCTTGTTCTTGCAGCTACGCCTTCCCTGTCATGCTGCACTGCATCGTTCTCTACATTGTTTCTTGCCAGGTACTTTGTCCCAGCAGTGAGGGGAGTGATAAGGCACCACACACTTGTGGGAAGAGAATCCGCAATGTAGGCAGCATGTCCATTTCTCTTTGTTAAAATGCAATGTGACCTAGGAACCCTTTTGGTTTGATCATAGGATATCGCTAACTTTGAGGCTTCCAGAGGTAACATATTATGAGTTAAGGGGAGGAAACTGAGGTGGCCCATGTATGCCTTTCTAGCTCCCGGAAAGCCAGAACACAGAAAACATTCCGGGATTTGCTAGTTTGGATCTAGAATGTACCCCCCACACATGTGCTGATGGCTTGGTTCTCAGCCTCTGGCAGTTGGGAGCCTGTGGAACTTTTAGGAGTTAGAGCCTAGTGGGAGGACATTTAGTCACTAGGGGGTGTGCTTTAGGATATTGGGACAAGGTCCCTTCCTCTTTTTGTTTTGGTTCCCAGTGGCCAGAAGTGATCAGCTTCCCCTGCCACACACTTCCAACAGGGGGCGCTGATTCAACACAGGACCAAAGGCAACAGGACTGAGTGAACATGGACTGAAACCCCCCATAGCCAGCGAAGGGAACCGCCACATTGGCTTGCACATGCGCAAAATGAAGGGAGTTGCACCTCTCCGCACCTGCACGCAAGTCTGTTCAAAGTGGACCAAAACCGGTATGTAAGACCTCAACTCAAAGACCCAATGTAAGACCTGACCTCTGACCTGCTACAGAAAATGAGGGGAACACTTTTCCATGTAGCTATAGCCAAAGACTTTCTGAAACGCTCTCTTAGCAGCACAGGTAGTAATTGGCTAAAGGAATTACATCAAATACAAACGCTGCATGGCAAAGAAACCATCAGCGGCTGAAGAGACAGAATGGGGAAATCTTCCTAATTATATATCAGAAATGAGCCACCACCTGGATTCTATAAAGAGCTCCAACAATATTACAACCAAAAACCAAACAATTAAAAACCCTGAATCATTCAGTCACTTAAATGGACCAATGTGTAGAGACATACAAGTGATGGGCTGGGGAGACCGGTCAGTGACCGAGAGAGCTAGCCACTCTAGCATGAGGGCCTGAGCTTGGATCCCTAGCGCCCATGTGAAATGCTCTGCGCATCTGCATATGACCCTGTAGCCTCAGCTCTGAGCAAAAGGTGGGGGGGGGGGGGCAGGGAAAGGAGGCAGAAACAGGAGAATTACTGGGCCTTGCTGGCTCCAGAAAGCTATCCGTTCAGTGAGAGATTGTCTCAAGGGAAGAACATAGCCAATAATAAAAGATGGCCTCCACCCATACATGTATGCATGTGGATACTCAGCTGCACACATACGTGTTTTATGCACGTATACCACACACGCACATACACACAAGCCTTTAAAAGGTCATTTACAAATGACCAATAGATATGTGAAAACTGTTGAGCTCCCACAGTCATCAGGGGGAAATTAAACTGCTGTGAAATTCCACCTCATCCTGGTCGGAATGGCAATCAGCCAGAAAAACAAAATGGCAGCACATTCTGGCCATGATGTGGAGAGAGACCGTTACACGCTGGACTTCGTACAGGGCTGTAAACCGGTGCAGCCAGTTTGGAAATCAGTATTGAGGGTCCTCAAGTACAACTGCCAGAAGGCCTAACTCTATACCCAACTGGTTCTAACTCAACATGCCACAGAGATAGTTGAACAGCCATACATATTGCCGCTTTATTCACAGTAGCAGAGGTGTGGCTAGTCTAGATGTTTATCCATGGTTGGAAGGGTAATGGACATGTCAGGTATGTTCATGGTGCTGGTTTATTCAGCAGGAGTTTGAGAGATGGCTCAGTGGGTAAGAGCACTGGCTGCTCTTCCAGCACACCTGGTTTCAACTCTCAGCATGCACGTGTTGGTTCACAAGTCTCTTAATTCCAGTTCCAGGGGATCTGATGCCCTCTTCTGGCTTCTGTGGGCACTCCATGCATGTGGTACACAGACACAAACACAGGCAAAACACTCATATATGTTGCCTAAGAGCTACTGTTACTGTGATGAAACACCCCAACCAAAGCAACTTGGGTAGAAAATAGTTTATTTGGCTAAAAATTCCAGGTAATAGTTCATCATTTAGGGAAGTCAGGGAAGGAACCTAGAGGCACGAGTTGATGCAGAGGCTATAGAGGGATGCTGTTTACTGGCTTGCTCATCATGGCTTGCTCTGCCTGACTTCTTACAGTACCTAGGACCACCAGCCTGGGGAATTGCACCACTCACAGTGGGCTGGGCCTGCCCACATCATGAATTAAGAAATTGTCTATAGGTTTGCCCACAGCCTAATCTTATGGAGGCAGTTTCTCAGTTGAGGTTCCTTCCTTCAGATGTCCATCTATAGTTGACATAAAACTAGCCAGAACACATATAAAATAAAGATAAAGGAAAAAAATATCCTCTCTCCTGCCCATAGTGTAACACACTACGTTAAGTGAAATAATCCATATTCAAAGAAAAATATCACATTTTCTCCATTATGCAGAATCTTGATTCAACTTTATATAAGTGTGTGGATATGTGTATATGCACACACATGCACATATATGTATAGAACATGACTAAGGGGACTGTGAGAGGTGAGGCTTTAAATGCGGGCGTGGATAAGAAGGAGTGATGGGGACATGGTTGTGGACTATGAGGGCATTTTGCTCTTGCCGATGGTTTGCAGGACCATGTGGGTGTCTCTTCACCCCCTGAAGCTCTGCCTAGAGTGTCTGTTCCCAGCCTCTTCTGGACTCTGATGCTCTGCTCTCAGATGTACACACACATATACACATATCAAAACATAAGTGAATCTTAATAAAAAGAGAGCGTGTGGCAATATTTCTTTAAAGAAATATTTTTATTTGAAAATAAACACAATCTTTCTTCCTCTTGAGTTGACCATCGGATACTCTGTCACAGCAGCAGAAAGATGACTAACGGTTTTAAGCCTGACTTATTGAACATAGATCTTCGGACAGGGAGGCTGATGGGCAGGCAGTGGCCCTGTTAAGAATCTGGGTTGGGTGGAATCCTGTGTGGTGGGTGCTGAGTGAAGTCTGGGCTGAGTTCTGGCCTCAGTGAGCCTGATGGACTTCCTGGTATCTATTTAGTTCAGTGTACCCGAATCACCTTGGAGCCAATGACTTCTGTGACTCCCAATGCCTCTGAATAGGAAGAGGTTCATGCCAGGAGCCTTCCCAGCACCAATTCTCTCTGGGAGGCAGCGGTGGGTGGTGTGTTGGTGGATTTCAGGGGCAAAACTTAGTTTTTCGAGAGCTAAAATTGCTTATTTTTTTATTATTACGTATTTTCCTCAATTACATTTCCAATGCTATCCCAAAAGTCCCCTATGCCCTCCCCCCCACTTCCCTACCCACCCACTCACATTATTTTGGCCCTGGTGTTCCCCTGTACTGGGGCATATAAAGTTTGCGTGTCCAATGGGCCTCTTTCCAGTGATGGCCGACTAGGCCATCTTTTGATACATATGCAGCTAGAGTCCAGAGCTCCGGGGTACTGGTTAGTTCATAATGTTGTTCCACCTATAGGGTTGCAGATCCCTTTAGCTCCTTGGGTACTTTCTCTAGCTCCTCCATTGGGAGCCCTGTGATCCATCCAATAGCTGACTGTGAGCATCCACTTCTGTGTTTGCTAGGCCCCGGCATAGTCTCACATGAGACTCAGTATCCTGTGGCCATTAACACCTGCTGTATAGCAGGTAGGGGAGGGGTGGGTAAAGAAAGAAATTGATTACTCTGGCTCTGTGTTCCTTTACATGGGAGTCCCTCACTGATCCGCAAGGGACTCAGTTTTGTTAACTCTGTGAGCCAGAGAAAAAGGAAAAGGAAGTCATGCATGCAGAAAGAAAATCTTTTATGCAGATAATATATAACACGCATTCACACACACACATTCATATATACACACATATGCTGATTGGGCCTGACCACCTGTCTCATCAACTCCACAAGTGTTCATGCATACTTACATATGCATACCTACCCTTACATATGCATATATACATTTGGTGGATGGAATCAAAAGCTCCCATGAGTAAGTTCCAGTGAGCAAGCACTAACATAGAAAAAAAACCTAACTCATTCTGGGTGAAAAAGAAGTTCCAACCTTTATTGCTCACAGAAGAAAAAAAAGCCCATTACCTTTTTATTGCTGAAAGTAATAAAAGCCTCAAATCTATTGGTGAAAGGAAGAAAAAGCTCCTCCCTATTGGCATTCTTAGTTCTTAATACTATTCTCAGGATTAAATGATCATATGGTATTCCAAGCGTCTTTACATTCCAAAAGGTCCTAGCAAGTTTAAGACATAAATTCAAATCATAAATTCAATAAGGTGTTATACCAGAAATGCTCACACGTGTTTTCATTAAGATTAGTACATAACTAAGCATTCATTATCTACTAGATCCATAAGTTCATTATAAGCTCCGAGCAGTTTTTATATTACAAGTCAGCATGGTTTTGTCAAAGAGCAACTCATCTGCCTTGTGTCTCATTAGTTTTGAGGTCAATATTTTATCTTCTGTCCTTGAACCTACAATGAATGGTCTATTCCCAGTTTATGACCTTCAGTCATCAGATCCTGATTTCATGGCTAGCCTAGACAGAAACTTTACCCTGACTGTAAATTTGTTCCAAGTCTGCTTTCTATCCTACTGAACTTAGCCCGTGACATGTGACACATGAAGGTCTACAGAGCCCTATCTACAGCTCTCATACTATAGAGGGCTCAAAACTACCTGTATAAATTTAGGAATTCTATACAATCATTATTCAGAATCATGAAATCATCCATTTATCTCCATAGCATCACTACATGATAGTACACCTTCATTGATCTGCAGAAAATCTGCCCTATTGGTAGGCTGATGCCCAGGAATCATTAGGCTATGTAAGAACAACAGGAAAGGCATATCAACAAAAAGAATCAATCCTGAGATGAGATCTCTGATGACCCTGTAATTCAGAGCTTACCCATTGCAGCCGTGCAAAACAATGAGCCAGCTCCAGAAAAGTCACTTGTTTTAGCCATCTCCTTGATGGCTCCTGAAAGGTTCATGTGAAGGCAAAAATGTACTGAGAAGAAACTTGACATAACTTTGGAGCTGATAAAATCAGGAACTTCGAACACCTTTGGATTGTTCTGGAGATACTGATAAATTCTTTCTCTTCTTATACCTGCACCAGCATCTCTGGGTTCACTAACTGTGGGTTAAAAGTATTTGAAAAACGAAATATCATCTATCTTAAATATGCACACACACTTTAAAAAAAATCATTATTCCCTAAACAGCACAGCACAGCCACTACTATGTTTAGCATTGTAAGTGACTCAGAGCTGAATAAAGTACACAAGAGTATTGCATAGGTTTTGTGCAAATTTAAACAGCTATATATGGGACCTGTGGAATTGGGTGTCAGAGTGGTCCCTGGAATCCAGGCTCCATAGATACCGAGGGCACCTTCGCTCTTTAGAAGAAGCATAAAGCTCAGAGTCAGCATTTCCTGTTCTAAGAGTTCATCTCTGGAAACACTCCCATAGGATGAAGCTACCTGGTAGCCGTGGGTGGAGCTACATGGTGGCCTTGAGACATAAAAATAGAGATAGTTGCACCATCCTGAAACCTGAGAGAGGGAGTTTTGGGGCTGAAGGGTGCAGGATAAAAGGTAACATTAAGGAAATGTTAAATTTGAGATGCTTCCCAAACACCCAGTGAGGGTCCCAAACATAGAATTTTAATGGAGGTGAGGGATATCCAACTGCAGGAGTGAATTAGCAAGTCTCCAGCAAGTGCATGGCTTTTAAAGCCAAGGATATAAACTCCAGGAAAAATAACTGCTAGGGAAGAATGGGTTGGTGTGAGGACATAGAGAGGAGGGTGACCCAGTGACAAAGGCTGGCTACACGTGTTTGCTGGGATAGGAGGAAACCCAAGGCATTTGCTGAATCATGGACCATCGAGAAGACAGACTGGAGGAAAGGAAGTGGACAGCTGAGTTTCATCTTACAGATGGCTACCTTGAATTTTGAGAACATGGAGGTCAGTTCTAACACTGACAGAGAAACTTTAGAGAAATGGAGAAGCCATTGACCACACATGGAACTGCAGAGGAGGTGGTGGTGAGACCGGGAAGTGTGAGCAGGAGGGGCAGTGGCAGCATGCTCCAGACTAGGCTGCAGAACATTTCCTCCGAGGCAGTGTGGAGCTTGGGAGGAGGGCTGCAGGGCTGGGACAGACGTAGACAGACTTGGTTTTAAATGGAAACCTCCACATCGTTGCTATGTAACTAACAATCACCCTGTAGAGAAGATATTGATGGCGGAATAAAAAGAGACGTAAATAGAAGAAGGAAATTCTTCACGTGGCAAACACTTCCTGCTTACCCTTTAGCAGGCATCTTCATGGGTGCAAACGAGAGCATCAATGACCCTGGTGTGGTTGCCACTCACCCTGGCTGTCATTCTGAGGGATGGGTTTTCAGGGAACGGAATTCTTGTGGTGTGTCAAGACAGGTAGAGATGTGAGTGTTTCTGTATGTAGAGAACAGAACCGTCCTTTGATAGCATCTATTTTCTCAGCCATGTGTGAAGTAGGACACTGGTTATCTTTGTGGGGGATGGGAAGGAAAAGTATGAAGAGCTGACTGGGAAAGTCTCATAATCGAAATGCCTGAGTAACTAGGTCACGTCCATTGGAGATTTGTGGTCATGAACTTGAAGTGAAGTAACTTGACCAACCATGTGACTTTCCTTTGTCTTAGTCAGTTGGCTCAAGGGCAGCCAGGAGCACTTTCCCCAAGACAGTTGCTCCACCAGAGGCCCAATAAGCCATGGGCCAAGAGACCAGGGGCTGAAAACTCTGAGACTGTAAGTCAAAACCAGTCTCTACACCTTTCCAAGTCTCTTCCCTCAGGTGTTTTGTCAGTGAGCAGAAAAAAGCTTTTAAATCAGAGTCTTAAATTATGATAAAGTTAGACATGTGTCCTTTCCATGCAAAAAAAAAGGATGCTTAAATGAGAATGGCCGTGTGTATGCTTGTGTGCATGCGGTACACATGTACGCATATGTGTATGTATAGGCCAGAAATCGATGCTGGGTATCTTTCCTCTGACTCCACCCACCTCATTTTCTGAGACAGGGTTTCTCTCTAGCCTAGAACTCCCTGACGAGGCTAGTCTGGCTCCAGCAAGTTGCAGGGATCTACCTGTCTTTATGTCTTTAGTGCCTTTAAGAACAACCAACAAACACACAAAAACATATGTTGTGGGGGTGGAACACTGGCCTTCATGCTTGCGAGGCAAGCGATTTGCCAACAGAGCCTTTTCCCTGGTCCCCCAACACAGGTTTGTTTTTGTTTTTGACAGGGTCTCGCTATGGATGTGTGGTTGGTTAACCTTCAATGCTTATGGCTTCAGGAACTGAGAAGCAAGGGAGTGAGAGAGTCCACCAGGCAATAGCCACAGAGGTGGATCCAGTAGTCAGAGTGGCTGAAGACTGCACTGATGAGGGATAGGGAGATGGATCCACCAAAGCCAGTGACATCAGCCCATCAGAGCTCTTGGGAAAGGGCGCTAGGGTACAGGAGAGCTGGGAGGGAGGGGCTATCGATGTGAGGATGCTTGAGATGGGGGGGGGGAGATGATTATGACGGTGCCTACAATGGCTCAAAGCTGGAGCTGCCGAGGAAGGAAGCAGCATAAAGCACAGTGTGGGCTAATGGCACCACCCACAGCTCCTGTTCTGTATGACCTTGGAACTGCGACTGTGATCTTCATGTGGGGAAGGAGCATTTGCAGGTAGAATTAAGAAATATCTGGACACCCCATCAGCCTGATTGACAGGTGGCCTTTAGTTTGGATCCTGAATGTTCCTCATAAGCCTGTGTGTTTCAAGGTTTCGTCTCTAGCCTGTGGCACTATATGAAGGTGGTCAAGTCTTAGGATGGTATGGTCGAAGGGATTTGGGTCACTAATTTGAAGGGCATGTTGGTATCACAGTCTGTCTGTCTGTCTCTGAGTCTCTTTGTCTCGGTCTCTGTCTTTGTTTCTGGCTCGCACAGTCTCTCTGTCTCATTGTCTGTCTCTTTGTCTGTCTCTAGTGTCTCTGTCTTTCTATGTCTCTGTCCATGTTTCTTTCTGTCTGTGTCACCTTGGCTGCCATGATGTGAACAGGCTTCCTGCACACAATCCATCTGTGACACACTGCCTCACCACAGGCCAAAGCAGGAGGTCAATAGTCATGAACTGAAGCCCCACCCCCTTGGCGGTGATTCTTTCAGGTATTGGTCATAGTGACAGGAGGTAGCTCACAGTTTCTAAATTAAGACAGTTCAGAATCTGCCCCAATCCCTGCCCCTGCTTCAGTCTTTGAAGTCACAGTATCACCATGTATCCTCAGTTGGCCTTAAAGTCATCATCTGTCTGTTTAAGCTTTCTACATGCTGATATTATAGCATCTGACTGCATAGTAAAGCCCTTAGCATAAGAAGGTGAGAGGGCAAGGCCCATAAGAGAAGGCCAGTGAAAGAGACAAGTATTCCTCAGCCACAGGCCAGATAGTGTGGGTGAGATTCTCCTCAAGTCCCCAGCGGGACTGCACATATCTCAACTTAAGCCTTCCAGCCTATACAACTGCGAGAGAACAGATTTTTAAGCACCTAGTCTGAGGGAATTTTTTAATAGCATTCCCCAAGAAACTAACTGGCTTCCTCACATGGGTGTGAAAACATTGAGAAGAAATGTGTTAGCCAGACCAGTAAGATCAGGGCTTTCTTTTTTCTTTTTATTAAACTAATACAATTTACTTTAAAATATAAAACTCAGTATATGTTGAGAATTGAGAGTTCTTCTTGGTAGATTTTTCCTTTGATGAGTATGAAGTGCCCTTCCTTATCCTTGTTCATAACTTTTGCTTGAAAGTTGATTTTATTTGCTATTAGAATGGCTACTCCAGCTTATTTCTTGGGACCGTTTGCTTGGAAAATTGTTTTTCAACCTTTTACTCTGAGGTAGTGTCTGTCTTTGACACTGAGGTGCATTTCCTGTATGCAGCAAAATGGTGGGTCCTGTTTACATATTCAGTCTGTTAGTCTATGTCTTTTTATTGGGAAATTGATATTAAGAGATACTAAGGAATAGTGATTGTTGTTTCCTGTTATTTTTTATTTTATTTTTATGATTGTGTGACTATCTTCTTTTGGATTTGTTAAAAGAATATTACTTTCTTGCCTTTTCTAGGGTGTAGTTTCCCTCCTTGTGTTGGCATGTTCCATCTATTATCCTTTGTAGGGCTGTATTTGTGGAAAAATATTGTATAAATTTGTTTTTGTTATGGGATTTTTAATAATTAGTCAGATTTATATATCAATAATTCTCAATTCACAAGATGCCCACACAATAATTCCAGAGCCAATTGTTAATGATACAAGTTGCCCACCTACATTAGACAAGTTATCCCAATTATTCTATCCCTATGTGATATTGTAGTTACCTGTGGCTATTTAAGGCCATGTGGAATCTGAATTGTCCTGGTCATCCTCCATCTTCCTCCTACTCCTCTCCTGTTTTGCTCCCTATCTCTGCAACTCTTAGCTCTGCAACTCTTAGCTCTGCCTCCCTTTTCCCTGTCCATTCACAGGCTTCTTGTTGTATTAATATTCAAATTAATTGGACAGGGAAAAATTCTGCTACATATCACCCTTTCTGTTCAAATTAAAAAAAGTTAAAAACCCTTTTCTCTCAAATATAAATTGAGCACAACTATTACTATCCTCTCAAATCTGTTCTCTCATTGTAAATAACTTTGGCTGCCTATGAGACTATCAGTAGTCTTTCAACCCTGTCAGAAATCTGAGAATGACCAACATTGACTGAAAATATATAGGAAGCCTAACAGCTTCCAGAAGTGAGACAAACTGTAGGGACAGCTGCCTACTTATATAGCCCCAGTAAGTCAGGAAATTGGAGCATCAGTCTTCAGCCTTCTGGCCCAGGATCATTTGACAGACCTTTGAGAAGCAGGAATTATTAAGGACTAGCTTATTCTGTCTCTGCAGAACTAAGCTGTCCTAACCTGTAAATTGTGTCCTTTGAAGAACAGTACAGGTCTGCAGGAGAGATTGGCAATTTCTTCCCTGTGGCCACCTAGCCACAATGTACCACCTCACCTGGAGGTAAGATGCTCAGCTACTTCTTTGAGTCCACAAATGGGAAGCTGTTAGGAGCAGATTTGTCTCAATAACAAGTGAATAAATAACATTAAATGTCAAATTCTGTGGATTTCTGACTTTTTTGAAAACCAACTATCTATGTAAAGTAATCTGGACTGTTCTCTGTTACCTACTCTCAGTTATTTCTCATTAAATATCTTGAAAGCACCCCAACAACAAACTCAGAGCCATCAATTTGTTATCTGACCCTTAACGCACAGGCTTAATCATCTCAGATCAGTTTATAATAACAATTATAGAAGGACTGGGTCTAAGCCCCATATTTTTAAAAATTTTGTATAAATGGAAGAAATTTATACCAATGAAAACCTTGATTTTGTATCAAAATAAATTCTGTCATAAGAAATTATGACTTCAACTTAGTAACAATTATAAAGATTTCTTCCAAATGAGATTATGACTATACAATGAATTCTAGCTATTTCCTCCCTGTTCCAAGTATGACCATTTCTAAATTAGAAAGGCAACCTTAGAATAACCACCTCAGGCCCCAAAGCCCAGGGAACTGGGACGATGACTCTTCATAACTTCTTCAAGCTGAATATGGGCGTTGAGATATTTATGAAGGGAGGGGGAGTAGGGAAATGGGGGAGTTGACTGGTTTGAAGAAAACCATACCAACGATCATATTAGTCTCTGGTGTCTGTGTCCTGACTGGATCTGGCTGAAAGTCCAAGACACGAGGAGTTCAGGCAGGTCAGTTAAGCACATCTGACAATGAGACTCTCCAAGCCTATATTTTCTGTAATATACAAATCTCAAAACAAAATTTTAGTATCATCAAGATAACTTTTTTGTTTGATTCTCTGGAATCTAGTTCTCAGGGGGGTTTCCCTCTATCAAATCTGATCCATATTACTCTGGAAGGTGTATACACACTAATCACCTTTTCTAGAAATGCAAAGATAAAACCTTTCCCCCAATCAGCATATCCTTGAGCCAGTAACCTTTATATTGACCTCTTTCCAGAGGAATAATATAACCACAAAATTCAAAATCACACCCTATTTTGCCATGCATGATAATAACCCAAAATTCCCATGGAGCCCACGTTAGACAGAATTTGAGTATCCTGTAGGCCTGTTAGAGCAATATATCTTTATACCATCTTTAAAGCAATTAATTCAAACTTTCACTAGTATCTGCTTATAGGAAGCAGGTAGTATTTACTTGTTAAGTTCTCTGCTTAGAGCAGCCATCTTATTATACCATCTATCTGGTTGGCTCTCTGCCTGGAGCCACAGACATTATTAATCAATACCTGATCATAGGTAATTATCACTGCTCTCTCTACTTGGACTCAGTGACTAATTTTTCCTATTCTAGTTCTGAACCTCAGGCAAAATTCCCCACGTGATTTGGACAAAATCTGTATATAAATATTTCCTAAAAGCAAATCATCCCAATTTTATAAATTCACAGTTCAATCAATCTCTGCCCCAAGAAGTAAGAGGCATCTATCCTCCTTTTCCAGACTCAGAGCAGCCTGCACTCCCCCACAGCAGGGGACCTCAGAGCCTGCTTTCTTTGCTTCAAGGTCTCTGCACTAGAGTCCATGTGACTCATCGCAGCACTACCCAGCTACTCACTTAAAAAATAAAACTCTAACTCTCAGGCTAATAATCTTAAGTTTCTAGTGGATTCTTGCCCAACACATTGGTTTGCCACCTGTTGCAGAAAATAATAGATAAGAACGGCAAATTCCCACGCTACACCCGGCTACTCTCTGGCCACAGTCCTGCCGCCTCTAGGCTAGGCTCTGTGCAGCAATCTCCCCACCTCTGGTTTGCCTGCCTCAGAGCTGCCTGAACCTTCTCAGCCATCCACCCACTGGGGTCTGCAGTCCCAAATTCCAGTAACCCAGTAAATCAAAACTCTAGAAGCTTATAATTAATCAGTCAGATTTATATATCAATAAATTCTCAATTCACAAGATGGCCACACAATAATTCCAGAGCCAATTGTTAATGATACAAGCTGCCCACCTACATTAGACAAGTTATCCCAATTATTCTACCCCTATGTGATATTGTAGTTACCTGTGGCTATTCAAGGCCACGCGGAATCTGAATCTGTACATCCTCCATCTTCCACCTACTCCGGCTTGCTTGATTTTAATACAGGGACCGACTGACTCTGGCTGGTCTGAGTGTGACAAGCATGGTTCTGGCAAGGCCTTGTCCTTTCCCCCCCCCATTCCCTCTACCTTGCAGGGCATGGCAGATTGCATGGTCTCTGGTAGGAAAACAGAGCAGGGACTGTGCTGACAGTATTGTGGGATAGACATTACCCGGGGAGATGACTTATGTCTACTCACCCCAGGTTAGGATGCTCAGATAGATCATAGAAATACTTTCAGCCAAATTGAACTTGATGAACCAGTGAGCTTCCTTCCTTCCTTCCTTCCTTCCTTCCTTCCTTCCTTCCTTCCTTCCTTCCTTCCTTCCTTCCTTCCTTCCTTCCATTCGTTTTTTGAGACAGGGTTTCTCTGTATAGCCCTGGCTGTCCTGGAACTCACTTTGTAGACCAGGCTGGCCTCGAACTCAGGAATCCGCCTGCTTCTGCCTCCCAAGTGCTAGGATTAAAGGTGTGCGCCACCACGCCCGGCTCTGCCAGTGAGTTTTCTTTGGGGGTTATTAACAGAAATATCATGGGTGGCTCAAAGCAGCCTATCACTGAAAAGCCTAAGGGAACATGGGTGACGATGGACGAGAGCTGCAAACCTGGAGCCCTTGCGGGAAGCCGGGCACGGAAGAGACTCCTTTCCTCCCTTTGTCTGCCAGTCACCTCCCTAGCAGTTCTTTACAGCACCCATAACCCGGAGAAAGAACCTGGTGATGTTGTGTTTAGGTTTCATAGACATGTGAAATTTGTTTACCTGCTGGGTCTCACAGACCCAACTGCCTCCTGAAGGGGATGCTTCTGTCCAGAAGAAATCTCCATGCCAGGAGGCAGAAGCTTGGGCTGGGGGTATGGTGGTCAGGCACTTTGGCTTCCATGGGTCAGGCATTTCATCTGTTTCCAAGGGCCAGAGTTTCTTTCCACTATTCTTGTTCTAGGCCAACATTTAAAAACAAATTCAAAATCTTACAGTTTTTAATAAAAGTCTATATGCTTCACATCCCACCTTATTTTAGAGTGGTTTCCCTGGGCATTTTAAAAGCTTAAATATCGCTTATAAACGCATCAATTTGAAGGTATCCTTTTGGTAAACTAACTGTTGTATCTTCTCCTTTTAAATGTGTTAATTTTAGGATGGTTGGGAGAGGTTTTTTAAAGTATGCACAGTATGTCTATTGTTCCGAGAAATGTAGGACTTATTTTGTATCTGAAAAGCCTTTCTGAGAATTCCTGGAAAGCAGGAGCCCCTCATAGTCCTACAAATAAGCACAAAGCTGTCTGGCTTGCTTTCAGCGATGGTTAGCCTTTGTTTGCTAACATTACTGGGCAGGGAAGTGACGGAGCTGATGTACCCACAGCTTGCATGCATTTAAGTTAGCGTTGATGAAATTGCTGATATTTTTTTAACACCTGCAAAAAGAAAACAACTTCCCTTTGGGTTCCCAAAGATCAGTGGATGTGTGCCCTTGTCTCAGTACTTTGAAGAAAATGAATTTATCATAGTTGGTTTTGTTCCATGAACCATGACTTTGTAGGGACTAGTGATTTAGTGGTTGTGGCTTTTGTGATGTGGGTGCTGGGAACTGAGCAGTTTGCAAGAACAGTGCCTGCTTTTAACTCCTCTCCAGCTCCTGCATTTGGTATTTCAACTGAATCTGGGCATCAGTATACATTTACTATTTGATCTTCTATCTCTCTTTATCCCTTTTCTTACATGTGACACAGACATTTCCTGCCCAGTTGTATTTTCTAGTGCTAGTCTCTGTTCACAAATTGATTTCATTAAACATTATTTGAATAGAAATCTTATCAAGAGACAAATGAACATATCCATGCAAGATAGTTTGAAATCATTCCAGCAGAACTAGTGAGGTCTCCTAGTATTGGAGTACTTGCCCAGTGTGTGCAGGCCTTAATAAGAAAGACATAATCATTAAAAATAATACTGGTTAGTAAAAGATATTTTGAAGTGCCTATTTCAGTTCCAGTCACACGTGGAGTAACACTTGATTCCAATTATCGTCTAGGCACATATTTAAAACTCATAATGTTCCTGAAAAAAGAATTTATTTTCCCATATATTCCTTATAACTTATTGAACTTTGCAAGAAAATGTATCAACTTCCAGGGACAGAAAGGGTAGAATGTGTGGCCAATAGGCTGAGGGATGGTAGTCAGAGAACAGTCTAGAAAGAGCAGGTCATTCTCTGATATGGCAACAGAGGATCATGACACCCTTGTTCCCCTCAGGGTTTAAAATCAGAGGGCCACTGCGTTTGTAAGTGCAGAATTCTGCCCTTTATGTGATTGGGTGTGGACCATCCATTGCAGAATTATTTTGTTGCTACTCACAAGCTTAAAAATTTTTATAGCCTGGCACAGATGTGCCTGTCCATTCCAAAAATAGGATTCACTGGGCAGAACTTATTCTTTGTGTCATATACTTCGAGATTTCTCAGAAGACTGTCATATCAGGCAGAATCTGTGGGTAGCAACTACCACTGATTACCAGAGCCACCCGTGTACCAAAACCTCCTACATGGGGGCTATAAATGTAGAGTCTAGTCAGAGCATGGCATTACCTAGCCAGAGCAGAGGAAGCCCTTCAGTCTGTCCTTCCAAGGAAGCCCTTCAGTCTGTCCTTCTGGAGTATTTCTTCCAATATACACCACGGTTTTACCTTTCAGAACAACTCCTGGAATTTATGTACCAGCTGCCTGCTTTTGCCAACTTGACGATGTTGGTGAGACAGGAGCTCTGTACTGTGATGGTGTTCACGGTGGAAAGAGCTGGAACCATTGTGTTAAACGATGGAGAAGAGGTCAGCAGGGGTTTCTGCCACTTAGAAAGCCTGAGGGTCAGCGACACCCAGAGAAAACCACCTTCCTGTTTTTCCCTCTTGAAAACTCATCAGTAATGAGTTTGAATAGATGGACACTGATGTCCACGCATTTATTCATAGCATCCAACCCCGCTCTTCTATTTCTCATGTGTCACCATTTCACGCAGTGTTGCTGGGGATTTTGCTTTCGCTTCGATAATGGAAACTGAACCCATACTAGGCCTGGGGGCCCTTCACGTGCTAGGCAGCTGCTTCACCCTGAGGTACTCTGCCATCCTGAGACTTTGCAATGTATTAGCTTTTTAGTCTTTGCAACATACATCATAGGTGTACTGCCGCTTACCAGAACAAAATGATGTATGCATTGAGACCATGGTGACTATTTTATTTTCTTTACATATATAGAGGAACATGTATTTCTTTGATACGTACACATATACACATACACATACACACACATACTACTTTGATATATGTATATATTTCTTTGATATATATAGAGGAATTTTTTTCATGTGACATTTTAGAGAATATGCATTTTTAGAAATGATTTTACTCTATGCTGGGCCTAAAATATGTGGATATCTTCTATAATTTATTGCTTGTTTGCTCAACAGTTAGGATTCTTCAGGTAATTTGTTCCGTCTGTAAGGTAGGTGATCCCAGAGGCTGTTAGGTTGCTCTAGCATTTAAGAGGATCACAGCATTACCTTCTACTTTGTCTCAGGTTTTTTTTTTTCTTTTTTTCTTTTTTTTTTTTTTGCTCAGCTGAATTCGTGCTCAATGATTCTCATGGTTCCGTGATGGTGCTGAATCCAGACGGGAAAGCAGAGTGCTGTGCATGGGAGGCAGCTTTGGCATTTCACATACCATGGACAGAGAATACGTGGAGGGAGTCACGAGGGCGAGGTGGGTGACTGCCTGGTATGAGACGTGTGACAGTGCCGATCTGAGTCTTAGTAAAAAAACAACTTGGGACCAGGTGTGCCGCCAGCATTACTCAGGATTGCTGTGACCTCGTGGCCTCGTGTCTTCCATAGGAATGTTAAGACTGTTTTGTATTTCTGTGAAGAACTGCCCTGGAATTTTGATTGGAGTTGCATTGAATCTACAGATGGATTGCCTTTGGTGGCATGGCCAATGTCATAATACGGATTCTTCCAGTCCCAGGGCATCTTTCTGTCTCCATTGTCTTCAATTTATTTCTTTGGTGTCTTAAAGCTTTCATCAAAGGAATCTTTTATATCTTTGGTTAAGTTAAATTAAAAGTTGCTTGTGTGTGTGTTTGTTAGGGTTATGTGTTGATGTTTTTGTTTGTTTTGTTGTTTTTGGCCCTATGGATGGAATTATTTCTTTTGTTTCTTTTTTAGTGAGTTTGTTACTGGTATAGGAAGGCCAAATTTTGTCTATGTATTAATTTTGTATCCAACCACTTTCCTGAGTGCTTATGAGTTTTAATGGTTTTCTAGCGGACTCTTTAAGGCCTTTAATCTATAGACTTGTGTCATTACAGATAGAGACTTCTTTCTTTGCTGTTCGTACCCCTGTGATTTGCATTTCTTGTCTTCTTGCTTTGGCTAAGACTTCCAGTAACTGTATTGTATAAAATCAGAGAAAGTAGGTGCTGTTGTCTTGTTGGTAATTTTACTGGAGATGTTTGGCTTTCTGCATCAAATATAATATGGTCTGTAGGTTTGTCATATACAGTTTTTCTTATGATGAGATTTGTTGCTTCTATTCTGAGATATTTTTAAATAATATTATTAATGAAAATAATTTTCCCTCCCCCAAGTTCTCCCAGATCTTCACAACCTCCTTACCTCTCAACTCTATGCCCTGTCATTGCCCTATCTTTCTCTCTCTCTTTAGAAATAAACCAATCACAAACCCCTAAAAACAGAAACCATAATATACAAGCAAAGACCAGTAATGCATGCCCCCTCCTGCAAGCCAAGGAAAGTAAGTCTTTTCTTTGAAGGGTTTTGTCAAGAAGTGTCTCTGTTTATCAAGATGGCCACTGATTTCTGTCTGGGAGCCCTGCACTGCAGGACTTTAAAGAGAGTTCATGGACGGCAGAGAAGAGTGTGCCTTCTGCAGCGTCGCATGGAACATCCTGTGCTGGTTAGGTCCAGTTGATCCTCGATGTCATTTAAGTCAGATGTTTGCATATTTTACACCTGGATGACTAGTCACCTGATGATGTTGTATTAAAATTTGCCACTTTGATTTCACTGGGGTAAATCTGTAACTTTTTTCTGTAATATTTCCTTTGTGAAATTCGGTGCACAAGGCTCAATCAGTTTACAATTAAAATCGTATTCTCTTCTGTCCTCTTGATGGATTGCTCTCTTAACCAGCATGAGGGACCTTTACTTCTTCTTCCTAGTTGTGGCTTCAAGTCCCTTTTGCCATATATGAAAACAGCAGCTCCTACTTGTCTTCTAGTCCCATTTGTCTAGAGTTAATTTTTCTATGTTTTCACCCTAAAGTAGTTCTTATCTTTTTTGATGAGGCGAGTTTCTAGGAAACAACAGATAGATGAGGCCTCCCCTTTAGTTCATGATGCAGGTCTCTATCTTTGGGGCAAGAAACTGAGAACCTTAATATTTGGAGTTCCTGAAAGGTTTATGCTGTGTCCTGTCATGTTGTCAATTGTGCACCATTTAGTTGTTTCCTATTCCTCCCTTGCCTAAGCATCACTGGTCCCAAGTATGTGAGTAAAAACAATTATTAACATTCTGTACACATTAACTAATGGTGGAAATTAATATGGTGGCAGTTACTCCTTAACCAGTTAGTACCCCCAAGTAACCAGAGACCTTTTGATACTTCAAAGCTTAGGCCTTAGCAGGGCAGACTCTAAAGCAGGCCACTTAGCCGTCCAGCCACGTGGTTAGAGATACCTTCCAGCCCTGTAGACATGTCCATCCCTTCTCATGTCTCCTGGTGAAAGGCCCTTCCTCTTTCTTCTTCCCAGAATTCCTCACTCCTTCACAGGAAGTCCTGCCTATCTCTCTCTACTGCCAAATTATAGGCTTTAGACTGAACAAGTAACTGGGGGAGTGAAGTTTGTGCAACAAAAGCTAGTGTATGTGAGAATTCTCTTGTCTTGGGGTGACCAGATCTAGGGGTACAGAATTTAGCGTTTGAACACGTAGGAGCACCAGACTAACCCCAACAGATGTGTTTGTCTTTCTCTTCAGTCTGAAGAATTCCTTAAATATCTTTGTAGAGCTAGCTTAGTGGCCACGAACTAATTAAGCCTGTTTTTCTCATTAAAGGTTTTCCTTTCTCCCTCAGTTGGCACCGACAGCTTTGGTGGGCAGAGTAACCTAGGCTGGCAATTGTCTTTTAAAAACTTGAGATATATTATTCAGTGCCCTCCTGGCTTCTACAGTTTCTGTTGCGAACCCTGTGGTTACTCTGACGGGCCTGACTTTCTGCATACCATAGTTACTCCTTCTACTGCTGTGTATCAATATTTCTATCCATAGCTACATGTTGGTTGAGTATTCGGTGAGCTGATAACAGTGAGGGGAAAGTCTTCTTTGCTCTTGTCTGGTTAGTGTTCTAAATGCATGTGTATCTGGAGGAGCACTTCCTTGTCTGTTAGGAAACGTGGTTTTATGCTTCTAGAAAGGAATTCCTTCCTTCTTTTATACCCACAATTGTTAGATTAGCTCTTCTCATGGTGTCCCAAATGTCTTGAAAACACAGCCCGAATCTTTTTTTTTTCCCAAGACAAGGTTTCTCTGTGAAGCCCTGGCTGTCCTGGAACTCACTCTGTAGACCAGGTTGTCCTCGAACTCAGAAATCCGCCTGCCTCTGCCTCCCGAGTGCTAGGATTAAAGGCGTGCGTCACCATTGCCCGGCCAGCCGGAATCTTTTAATCATTCATCTTTGTCCTCATTGAGATGCTCATATTCTCCAACACTGTCAAGTCTA
This sequence comes from Mus musculus, assembly GCF_000001635.26. Lineage (NCBI taxonomy): Eukaryota > Metazoa > Chordata > Mammalia > Rodentia > Muridae > Mus > Mus musculus. Next base: position 51,195,539 of record NC_000077.6, on the reverse strand, counting down.
CAGGTTGGCGGGACTTCACTCGGAGATTTTGTGTTTGACTTTTTGTGATTTTCACTCATTTCTAGTAGTTTGGTTTTTCTTTAGTACTTCTATCTCTGTAAAAACATTAAGATGCGTTCTCTCAAGTTCTTTACGGAACTGTTTGCCTCTGTGAGGTCTTTGAACTTAAAAATCTAGTTCCTGTCTGCCACAGGCTGTCTCTGGAGGAGTCAGGTCCCTTGGAACTGGAGTTACAGACAGTTGTGAGCTGCCATGCGGGTGCTGAGAATTGAACTCAGATCTTTTGGAAGAGCAGCCAGTGCTTTTAACCACTGAGCCATCTCTCCAGCCCCACTCTGGAGGAGTCAGGCTGCCTGGCTTTTCCTTTGTGGTTTGAGTTAAAGTTCTGCATCTGGAGCTATTTCACAAGTTGAATTTGTTCATTTTTTATTTCAGCTTACTCTATCAAAGAGAGCATTCACAGGTTCATTGGGCACTGCTTTGTTATCATTACCAGAGCTACAGGTAGGGCTGGAGCCTGCTAACTGCTCAGTCTCCACTAAGACAGCAGGACTGGAAGGAGAGTCCCAGGCTGCACTGTGCTCAGAGGGGAAAGGGCAGGGCTGTGTGTCCCTCACCCATGCAGTCATCACTTTGGTGACGGGTGGGGCTGGAGCCTCCCAGGTGCCCTGCTGTCACCTGGTAATGAGCAGGACTAGGCCTAGTAACTAGCCCAAGTAACCAAGGAAAAAGGAAAACGCTCCCACTAAAGTCATCCTTTATAGGAAGCAGCTCCATATGTCCATGTTAGAAATTCGTTCAAGAATACTTTTGTCTTCTGTTTGGATCTGACTAATTTGTGACTGAGGAAATGCCGAATATCTGGCTAGATACTAAAGATTTCAAATTGAATTTCTTCTAATTTCCCTGAGCCATTAGTGAAGACTAATTTTAGTATATTTATGCTCAAAAGGCATTTTCTTTCATACACTACTTATTCATCTTAACCTAGACATGTATTTTAGAACATAAATGAGAAAAATGATTTAATTGTATTTCAAAACTAAATTTAAAAAAGGACCATGTGAGATTATTTGAAGATAAAACTTTTCTTAATCTGTAAAAATTCAAGAAACATTTTTGCTGTATTTTAAAAATTAATGAAAATATCTTTGAGATAAGAAAGGAAATACTACATATTTGAAGACCGTCCACACACCTAGGGTCAGCACTGGACAAATGAGGGTTTTTATAATCTAGTTGAACTGTTTATATTTCCTGTGGCTTTTGAATTTTTAACTTTCTTCTAAATTAATAGAAGAATTAGTGAGCTGGTATCAGCCAAGTTACAGGAGACACCGGCAACCCCTACATTGTGTTTCTCTAGCTAAATAGTGACTACAGGACACAGACACAGAGCACTGTATTTAGAAAAATTAACACTACCCATAGTTTCCATTGATCAGAAGTAAGAGGGGATCACTTGAAGCTCAATGGGAGGGACTGAGCTTTCTATTAATCTCAGGGAGGACTCTGCATGAGGGCAGATATCCTGTGTGTGTAGCAGTGTCTCCGCCAGCTTGTGACTTTGTTTTCCACGGCACTGTAAAGTATAAGAAGCCTATGAGAAATAGACTTGGGCCACAGTAGTCACTGGACAGCCCTCCCGAATCTATCTCTGTGTCTTCCTTCTGTCATTCCTATCGTTAACCCTCACTGCCCCCTCAGGGGACTCTGACTCCTGCCAGCAGGCCCAGCACATAAAAGTAAAAAAGAAATTTCATGTACCCCATATGCAAACTAGAGTAGATTACTGAGAAATTTCAAGTGGTGATTTCTATTTGCTAGGATAGCTGCTCTTGTTTCCACATAAGCCTTTGGTTATTTTATAAAGTAAGTGATGTATATAATTTATCTTTAGCTTAAAACAAAACAAAACAAAACAAAAAACCCAAAAACTCTTAAGTGCCAGGTATGGTGGCCAGTGGGTTCATTTCAACAATTTTAGGGTGCTGAGGTAGGATGAACCCCAGGAGCTTGAGACCAACTTGGTCTATAGAGTTCTCATTCCTGTCTCAGGGAAATAAAAAGCACGGGAGCTGGGGCATTGGCTTATTGCAGAAGGGCACTTGCCATGCCAGCATGAGTTCACCATCCCATCACCCATGTAAAAAGTTGGGTGTGGTCATGTGCACCTGTAACCCCAGCACAGGAGGAGGGTGGGTTGGAAACAGAAAGATCCCTGGGGCTTGCCGACCACCAACCTAGCAGATAAACAGCAATCTCCAGTTCACTGAGAGACCTTGTCTCAAGAGGATAAAGTGCAGAGTGATGAAGGAACACACATGCCCTCCTGTGGCTTCCACAGCCCGTGCGCACACTCGCACAAACCTGGCCTTTGCGTGTCCACAAGCTATGGAGTAGTACCATGGAGTAATAACTACTTGATAACATCCTGCTGTTAACTTTTTCTCTTAAGAGCAAGGATTATCTTAATTCAAATTAATAACAGTCTGAAATATAACGAATACCTGACTTCATCTGTGACCTTCTTTAAAGTAGGAGAGTTACTAAAATTGCTGTCCATGTCTGCGATTATCAGATTTACTCCAGTATACAGACGTTTGAATCTCTTCATCTCTAAAACCCACTAATTTTTATATATTTTAATATTTTTTAAATATTTTTTTATATTTTAACATTTTCAAAATGTCTGAAGCCAAATGGTAAATTTCTATTCGGTTTGCCCTGGGATTGTCTTTCTCTTTAACCTCAGTTTTCTAACTAAAGGATGCAAGAGAGCGTTTGAAACTTTAGATAGTAAGATTTTTTAATATAAATTATAAACTAAAAAATATGAACCAAGGAGGAAATGCTTTAAGCAGAGAAGTCTGATTAAGGTGCATTCCTGCATTGATTAAGAAAGCAGGAGAAAGGCAGGGGGGTGTCAGTATTAAATAATTAAAACCGAGTTGTTAGACAGGTAGGTCTTTCCCAAGCCCCGCATCATTAGCACGACTCACATTTTATCCTAGTTTGTCTGCATTGCCCAGTAATGAACCAAGTAGAAAAGAACATGCAAAGAGTCGAGGAAGAAGGAGAGGTTGTAACGGTGAAGGAGCACTGAGAACTTGAAAGGACTGGAACGGGGAAGAGTTACATCGTCATCAAGGCAGGGTAAGAGGCGCCCCTGCCAAGGGGTAGCAAGCAAGCTCTGCTGGTCAGTTTCTCCTGACATTCCTTTTTTCCCCCTTTTTCTTCTATGTATTTTAGGTTAGCATACACAGTAGCGGGTTTCATTGTGGTATTTGCATACATAGGTATTATCAAACTCCACTCTCATTTATTCCCTTGCCGACAGAATACGACTGAGTGGAAAGTACAGTCTGTCTCACCAGAGTTCTTCCTTCTCCAAGCCTGCATCTGAGCTGAAGAGATAACCCGTGTGCTCTCGATGTTGCTTTGCTTTGGTGAAACTTGAACCCAAGGCCTATGGCCTGATTAACCAAGCACTCTCAGGGAAGCCAGTCACACAAATAACCTGGTTCTGTTTTCCTTCTAGTTTTCTTTGGAATATGTCATTGTTCTTGAGTTTTACATGGTATAGGTCTAAGCCATTACTTTTAAACCTGTTTTGTCTACCTGGGATGGTAACCCCTTTGCCCTCTGTCACTTCTGTTCCCAGCCCCAACACTAATAAATACTTTTTTAGGGGGTCAGAGGTTGGGCGACCTCTGCATTAGCATCGATTAACCGCAGTGGAGGACATCACTCTGTGCCTGTCAGGGGACGGGACATTTAGTTTCTGTCCTGTCTGGAGAAGTATGTAAAAGCCAATCAGTAGGATTCTGTGTCCTTGTTCCTAGAGTTTCACTCAGAGAAGGCATCTGCCTGCCAAAGTGGGGAGAGGAGACGCTACAGAGCAAATGTCAGGGTCTTATTTTTATCAGGTTCTTAAAAGGATCCCAATACTGCCAGTATTGACCAGCCATTAGGTCACGGTTTAGACCCATACCATGTAAAACTCAAGAACAATGGCATATTCCAAATAAAATAGAAGGAAAAAACCAAACAAGTTATTTGTGTGACTAATTTCCCTGAGAGGGCTTGGTTGGCAAGGTCTCAGGTTCAAGTTTCACCACTGTATAATCAAAGCAACATTTAGAGCACACGGGTTGTCTCTTGGACTTGGTTGCAGGCTTGGAGAAGGAAGAACTCTGGTGAGACAGGCTGTGTACCTTCCACTCCAAGATGCCTGCTTGCTATTCTGACAAATTGGGGTGATACCTCCCATTTCCCTAGATGAGTTTCATGAAAATCTAGATGTTCAAAAATTAAAAACTTGAGGCAGGAGAGATAACTTAGCAGTTAGGAGCAATTGTTGGTCTTGCAGAGGATCTGGTTTCTGTTTCTAGCACCCACATGATGGATCGTAACGATCTAGTTCCAGGAGATCCTATGCTTCCATCTTCTTGAGAGCACTAGGCACACATGTGGTACACATACATGCAGGCAGGCAGGCAGGCAGGCAGGCAGGCAAAATACTCACATGTAAAACAAACAAACAAACAAGCAAACACTTTAAAAGCTGCTTTAAGATCAAATAGAGGAAAATAAATTGTTTTATTTTCCCAGTTTGTGTGTGTGTGTGTGTGTGTGTGTGTGTGATGTATCTGTATGGCCACATGTGCTACAGTATATGGTGGTCAGAAGACCCAGATCTCTCAGTTTGCATGAAAGTGTCTCTGCCTGCTAAGCCGTTTTGCCAGCTCTGTTACTAATCCTCCTGGGCAGTAAATACGCAAACTTCACTTGAGCTAGTGTAGACCCAGCAATCGATAGGGCCCCTCTTCACTGGGAAACTGAGTAATGACCTTGAGTTGATGTTTATTTAATCTGGTAAACAGCTCTCTTCTGTCACCTTTGACAAACAAGCTAAAAGTATTTCAATGGTAGAAAAAATACAGAGCTAGAGAACTGGCACAAAGGAATCTCCTGTGTGGTTTGCTCAGTTCCTCTTACCTGCTGAGTTGGTGGCTGTCACCTGGTGGTACTGTGAGCTGGTGACACTGAACTGGTGGCTGGGGCAGTATCTGTACCACCCATGCAGGATGAGAAGAACTCTTTCGCCATTCCCTTAGTTCTCTCCCAACTCCACCCTACCCCACCACAAGAACTAGCAATTTTCCTCAAGGAGACCCACAGGCTTGCTGTGCAGCTGACATCTGATGGGTTTCTGGTTCTTTCAGGTACTATTTGAAAAACAAGGCAACTGGAAGACTTTGCTCAGAGGAAGGTACCCAGGAGCTGCTGCCAAAGAGCCAAATCTCGCTTCTTCAGCTCAGCACCGTGGAGGTCGCCATGCAGCTCTCCACGAGTTCCAATGTTGAATTCTTCCACAACATTGAGCCTAATGAATACATAGGTGATTTATTTAAACTCAAATAAAAAACCAGCTTAGCCAACCTGAAGAAACTTGAGGAAGTCTTTAACCAGGAAACATTTGGGTGGCTTCTGAAATCCTGGGAGAGACAACTAGCTGAAAGAGAATGAAGATCTTCAAGCCTTCATTAAGATTGCCTCGCACTGTAGGGAATGCAAGAATTTTAACTCCATGTTTGCAGTCATCAGGTAAGAGGACCTGTCCTATGAGAAGCTGACTCTACAGATTTAACTATATATATATACACTAGTTTTGGAATACTATATAATTATAGAAATATTGACTTCATAATTGATTCTGTATGTGTGTTGTTGGTATCGTATAGCCTCATGTACACTAAGCTATGATTGATTCAACAGGCAGTTCTTTCTTATTCTAAATCTTATTTTTTTCCCCCCAGAAGTTGGGGGCAGGTGTTACAACAGGCTCTCCCTGTAGTGGCCCAAGCTAGCACGGAACTCAGATCCTATTTCCCGATTGCTGGGATTACAGGTGTGCGACACCATGTCCTCCTCTATTTTTTTAATTAGGTATTTTCTTCATTTACATTTCCAAGGCTATCCCAAAAGTCCCCCATAACCCCCCCCCCGCTCCCCTACCCACCCACTCCCACTTCTTGGCCCTGGCGTTCCCCTATACTGAGGCATATAAAGTTTGCAAGACCAATGGGCCTCTCTTTCCAACTAGGCCATCTTCTGATACATATGCAGCTAGAGACACAAGCTCTGGGGCGTACTGGTTAGTTTGTATTGTTGTTCCTTCCTTCCATGCTTCCTTCTTCCCTTCCTTCCTTCCTTCCTTCCTTCCTTCCTTCCTTCCTTCCTTCCTTCCTTCCTTCCTAAGACAGGGTTTTGCTCTACACCAGGCCAGTCTACATCTCCAGGTCCTCTTTCCTACCTTAGCCTCCCAAGTGCTGGGCTTATGAGGTCATATCAGCTCATCATATCAATCATATTAATCTACAGTTAAGATTGAGATTACAGGAAAATATGTGTAA